>NC_088341.1:43767500-44007500 GCF_036884655.1 Musa acuminata AAA Group
CGAAATCCTTCCATAACTATTAAAAGTTAAAAGTTTATTTTGATTACTCACAAAAAAAAATTGTACACTTTTTCTTTGGTGATTTGTGGAAGAAAAAAGCTTTTAGTTTGGGGTTTTGATTATGAAACTTCTTAGTTTTAACTTATTATTATAGATTTCTTAAAATATTTAAAATATTCTTAGAAAAAGAGTGATATTGGATGTTAGTAAAAATATTTCTTTTTATTTATCAATTTTCCTTTTTTTTTTTGTCTAAGACAATAATTTTCTCCAAAATATTGACGAGGAAGTTGAACTGATTAGTTAGTTAGATCACCATAATAGTAACTATTTAGGGAAATATTCTACAAATAAAAAATATTCAAGAAATATTTGTTATTTTGATTCTTACTGATGTGTCACTTTATTATGTTTTTTATTTTTTTAATCACACGTCTGTCTACTGATGTTTCAAGCTCTAGTCGTCGATGAATATTTCTCGTATCAATTATTATTAAAACATCATATTATTTTTGCATTACCATAATAGATATGCAAGTCAAGATCACAAGATGAATCAATTAAGACAATTAGTGAAGAAAATAATAAAGGAACTGTGCAAAGACGGGGACGCTTTCAATTTAACTAAATATTATTTTATGTAAAATTCATGGTAAAAAAATTAATGCAACAAATTCCAAATGATCAAGACGTTACGGTTTATCGCATAGATTACGATCATTTTGTTGATTATGTTTGTGGTTACAGTGCATCATCAGATCAGTGGTTCACATGGCACAATGAACTTTATTGATAATTATATCTGGAATTTTGTGTGTATTTCCTCCCTTGAGAATCAAATATATTAATGTTCTCAGTAAGCATATATACCTTGCGGCAATTCCTTCAAACAAACAGAGTGAAGAATTAAGTTGACAGATCTTAACCAACAAGCACAAGCAAGCAATTACCTGGACAGATTAGCATCCTCATAAACTTTAACTGCTTCCAATTTTTTCAAATCAACAATTTTGAAAAGTTTGCAGAAGACAATGTTTCACAATGTCAAAAAAAATCCTAAATCTACTTTGGTGAGGTGTTTGTTGGACAGTGAAGACCAAGCCCAATATCAATATGGGCACAAGGAACTGCAATATTTTGATCACAAAGTCTGAACCTTTATCTGCATTGTAGGCTTCTTGCTGAGGTGGTACGGAGTTGCGTTTTGCCGCAACAGTTGAAGAATCTACCTCACCGATGTAATGCTTGATCATCATATCCCCCGCCAAAGTACTATGACCTATGTCTTCTAAATCATCGGTGGCATCTTTTCCTGCATAGAGTTTCCTTTTGAGAATTTTACTCGGTACAGGATACATAAGAAGACCATGAACTTTGGAGTTCTGCCTGATCAATTTTTTTCATTAAAAGCAGAAAAAAAACATCCAACACAAGAGACTACTTAACAGCAGCAACTTGCAAAGTCAAGGGTAAAAAAGAAAACAACAAACAAATTCTTACCAGTTGCCGCCAGCAAAACCTCATTGCCACCGGGATGCTTGTCCATAAATCGGATTAACATCATAAACCTGCAAGGACCACTATGCATTGGGTATCAGCAAACAGTTTTAGAAAATGCGGCAAACATCTTTAATGTTAGTACATGTGTCAATCATTCTTAGTGCACTGGATATCTACATATAACTTCTTTAAAAGGTATGGAGTTAGAATAGACTATCACATCTTGGAGGTTGTTAAGGCCAAAATTTGCTACACATATAAGTTAACAAAACCCAAAATGTTCAGCTGGATTCGCTGGATCCTGGTCAGAAAGTATCTGCAAGCCAATAACAGCTCAATATGCAATCTGATATGACCAGTGGATGCATTTAAGCCCAACATCCTTACAATCATAAAGAACAAGGAGTCTTGATCATCACTCTGTAATTTCTGCAGCTTCAGAAGCCAGCCAGCTAGCTCCATTTTGTTACAGCTTTCACCTATATGAAACCAGTTAAACTTGGGGAGTCATTTTGTTGCTCATAGATTTGCAAGTTTTGGCAGATATCATTGTACTCTCCCTTTTTGGGATGCAGCTGATCCTTAAGCTGCACAGATAGTTTTGAAGCTTAGTGAATGAAAGTTTTAAGAAGAAAAAGTTGAACTTATGACTTAAACAATCAGGTCCAGATATAAATTTATCTTTCATCAGCTTACAACTTGATATGTACCTTGCTTATAGAAGTTGACAAAAAAACAACGAGAAAAACATAAGCAAATACTCAATTTCTTATACAATCAAAATTTTGTTGGACAACTAATGAAAGTTATACATTTTACCAAAGAAAATGAAATAACTCCAATATTATCTACGTACAAACATTTGATAGGAGATGGTTTTGTTACCAGATATTATAGCGTTCTAAAATAAACCCAAAAATGTTATGAACTCCAAAAAATAACCTAAGTGTACAACACATTTGTTTTGAGATGAACATTTGTTGAGAGACTAAAAATTGTTATTCAGTCCCATAAAATGTCTACAATATCTATTCCCCTTTGTGCATTTTAGGAGTACAATATTGTTGATCATTATATTATTGATAGTTAGTTCATAAAGGATATTCTTATAAGAGTGCATATTTTTATGACTTAATTACCACAATAAAAAAAGATTTTTTGAACAAACCTTTGCTTCACTAGAGTTTCAATGAAGAATGAGTCTTACCTACTTCTAGCCTCATTCGCAAAAAACCGTTGACTAATTGCCAGTTCTCCTCGTAGTTTCTTAATATCTATATTGGAAGAAATTTCTATTACAATAAATGGTGTACATGATGCTCACACTTATGCAGCAATGCACCAACCAATATAGAGTGCATTAACAGTACTTAATCTTAAACAAGTCCCTATTTTTACATCACAATTTCTCCTTTCTCGCATATCACAAGCAAGCAACTTATAGCCTACATGCTAGTTGCTAAATCTTACCTAAAGCTAATAGATTCATAAAAGCAAATAAACAAACAGATAGAGGACAAGATCCAGTAGCAAAAGAAAAATGAAAACAAAAACCAAAGATAAGGCAGGGCCTTCCGGAAATGACGAACCAGCGATTTTAATGACGTTGTGGTTGGAGACCTCCTCGCAATGATAGATCTTGGAGTCGGCCATTTACTGGCTAAAAATCCGATCCCAATCTGCAAACCAATAAAACCATTTTGTAGCAAACGACACAAACAGAGTAGAAATCATTCAAGAGAGAAAAAAAATTAGCGCCCACATCCCACCTACTTCCAAGTCCCCAGAACGGGATCGCTGCTACGTCGCTCGGGAATCCAATTTCTCCGCCTCAGAATCGCAGGTTTACATGGTGTTCGATGTCAAACTTATGACGTCTCCTTGTTTCCTCACGGTGGCTACGAGATCGGTTATCGGGCACGGGCATTACAGAACAATGTTTATCGACCATTTTCGTTACCCAAACTTATACTCGCTTCATGATTGGTGAGAAATATTGGGGGTTTGATCGCTAACAAGAATGCCGAGTGCCTCAGTTATTTATTGGGAGGCTGTAGAATACTTAAAAGAATGGTATGCCCGATAGTGTTCTCATACGTTACGGCAGAATACTTATAAATGATATAACAGATATATTTATTGGAAGGCTTAAGTGGGAAAATAACAGTCCTCGAGTGTCGCCATTTGAACTGCGCTTTTTGCCCCCTCTGTAACAAGAGAGAGTACACCTTAATCCGTTCGATCCCGTCAATGGAGGAGGCGGAGCACAAGAAGGACGACATCTCCGATCTCCCGAATGAAGTCGATGCTGGATCCAATTCCCCGGTCGAAGCCAAAGGAAGCGAGATCGAGCTAACGTTGGATGCCAAGGGGCGCGAGATCGGACCGCCGTGCGAGGCCAAAGAAGGCGAGATAGAACCGACGTTGGATGTCAAGGAAGGCGTGATCGAGGTGGAGGGAGATGAGAGGGAACCCTCGCCCTGTGTGGAAGCCGACGCTTCAAACGGCAGCGGGATCCGCAAGTTCACGATGCGGGAGCTTCTGGACGAACTCAAGGAAGAAGAGAAGGAGGCTGCTGGGGGGAAGGATGACAGATCTTGGTCGATGGATCCGACAAAAGATGATGGTAGCGATGCTCAGAGGAATAGCTTTGCTGGGAGGTCCTCTTTTAGGTTTGTGCTCCTTTGATTCTCTTCGCAGTGTCTTGATCTGGACAGGCCTCTGTAGATCTTAGCTCATAGCACTTGTCACTTGAATCATAATGTGATTTCTATAATTGGTGTTTAATGCTTTTCTTGAGGGCAATTGGGCAGTTTTACTTGTATTTTTTTTTCATCACTGTTGGAAATACATGTAATAATTTTGCAGCACAGTACAATAATTATATCACACAATTGCATGATACTATATTTCATCAAGAAGTTTAATGGTTTTGTGAGTCTAAACATTGTGTTGAATGTCATTTGCATTTTTCCCATACATATAATTTTTCCATCTTAGATACTGTGCATGATGCTATTACAAACAAGGATTAAGAAATCAGAGTCAAAGGCATGAGTTGAATTTTTAATTCTAAAAGTTTTTATGGAAAAACTACTGAAATGCAATTTTCAAATGCAGTTTTGAAATGCAAGAATGTGAAGGAATCTTTACCATCAACGAACACACAACTTGATGAGGCTGGTTTTCTCTATGATATTAACTTGCTTTGGCTATTAAAGTCTAAGAATCTTGATCAGGTTGATTAAGATAGTAAATAAAATCACCTAGACTAGGTGAGGAGCTGGATCCTCGCAATGGCAATTAGGAAGAAAATGAAAAGAATAGTGGGGAATAATAGGGGACAGAACATCAACTAGACTTACAAATGCTAAGAGGTCCCAGACCTTGGTTATGTGGTCTGAGATTTCACTTACGATGCCAAAAGTTGGATCAGACAGCCTGTGGCATTGTGAGTGACTCTTAGAGTGTTCAAAAAATCTTTTCTGATATAGTTATGGAGGTAGCTGATCCATTCTTATAGAAATGTTTGTCCAACTATGATTAAAAACTGTTAAAAAAATATGCTATATATGTTTCACATAACAATTTATTTTATAAAATAACATCAAACCAGATGTCCTTGATATGTGATATATGCGCATGATATTTGATGTATATGATGACTGTTCCATGTAAAAGTACTGCAGTGTACAACAACAACAACAAGATCATAAGTCCCAATTGTTTGATGTCAGCTACATGGATCTTTTGCCGTCATTGAGATCTGTAAAAAATCATATGTTTAGTCAAATTTAGACCACTTAAATCTTTGTTTATATATCTTCCAGGCATAAGACCAAATTAATTTTCAGATATATTTGTTTCAAATCTTATTCTATTTTCAATAACTATTTCCCAAGGTTTCATAGTATGACTCATGATTTTAATAATCTATAATTTGAATAATTTTATGTGTCACCCTTGTTCTTGTAAACTGACACTAAGAAATTCTTTCTCCATTCATTACATTTTTCTGAATCTCATGAATTTTTTAAATAAACCAGTTAACCAAGCTACTCTCTTGTCTTCTAAACTTTTTCATACCTCAATAGGGATACCATCATGTCTCACACTCTTAACTATTTTTATCTTTTTTAGTGTATTTTTTACTTCACTAACTCTAATTTTACAAACAAATTTATGATTCTTAATTCTACCACTATTATTTATCGTTAAATCTAAGTTCTGTGTGGAATATTCATTAAATAATTTATAAAAATAATTTCATCATCTTTCCTTAATTTCGTTATTAATAACAAGTATTCTTTGATCTTCGTCTTCAATGCACCTAATATTACCTTAATCCTTACACTTTCTTTTCCTATCTTTAGTAATCCAATATATCTTTTTACCATGTTTAGTGCCTAATTTATTATCAAAATTATCATAAGCTTTATATCTTGTCATACTAACTGCTTTTTAGCCTCTTTTTTAGATTCTTTATATCTTTTAAATTTCTCCTCATTTTTATAATTTTGCTAATTCTTAAAACATTATGTTTTAGAATAGTAATGCAGTATATGGTCAGTTATTAAATGCATGCATTTCCCCTTGATGGCAGCTTAATTTTGTGGTACAACTCTCCAAAAGATTCTTTTTCATAAACAAGAACAAAAACTTATTATCTATTGGTTAATCTTTCTCTACCTAATCTCAGTTATCATCTTTTATTCTTTTTCTCGCATAGATCATGATCTTAGAGTTTTAGATGCTTAATGCTTTATGTTTCTTGAAATGAAAATTCATGCATTTGGATATCTTGTCTACTTCAGTGCATCATTTAGATGGCAGATGCTATTACTACTGAATATCTCTTTTTGAAGGAAAAACTGATGCAATGAGTGAGATGAGATTATAATCTTCTTATCACTCCTGTTACAGCCAGAATGACATTTCAATGGATTTAATCAATAAAGTAACTGGTGTTGATGAGGAAGGTCGCTCTCGACAACGGATACTTTTGTATGCAGCTAAAAAGTAAGTTGTATATCCAATGGTCATTTTCTTTTGTTTCGAAGGACTTTGAACTTTTCTTATAATGTAAAATCTTCTGCACATTTTTTATTAATTTGATATATTTGTTGTAGTAATACTTCATCCTGTTCTCCTGTCTCTTAACAGGATGATGATAGCAAAGAATATTTCTCATTAATTTATCATTCTTCTTTTTTCACTTTTTTTAGACTTTTTAACTGTTGGTATTATTGTAATTAAATCAGTATGCTGTTGGCTGGAGTATATGCTAGTTAAAACCATGGTTTGCAGTACCGGTCCGACAGACTTTCGGTACGCGGACCATATGTTACCGTTCCGACATTGTAGCACTGTAGCACTGCTACAGTGCTCGGCGCGCCTGAGTATACCGCTCGGTACACCTGGGTGTACTGAGCGGTATACCGTACCGTACCGGTACCGAGCCCAGATCGAAACTCCGGTACGATACGGTATTGCGAACCTTGGTTAAAACTATTTTTTGCTGCATGCTGTTGCGATACATATTGCCTTGCTAATTGCATTAGTTATTCATGGTTCTGAATCATGTAAATAAGTAACATCTCCATAAGTGGGCATTAAGTCTGCAACAGCCTGGCCTCTGTAGACCCTGCAGTGGTTTAATTGTTGTTTTATGATAGCTTTGTTCTTACTTTGATATGATCCCTTACAACTTAATTCCAATATGCATTATGTAAAATGGAAAATGGGCATGCTTGTACTGATGCCTGAAGATGTTTTCTTGTATATCAATGGCTTCTTTGTAACTTTTGTAGGTATGTTAGTGCAATTGAGAGCAATCCAGAAGACCATGATGCATTGTACAACTGGGCATTGGTTCTCCAGGTATGATTTTTGTCATCTTCAAGCCTAATATTTTTTTTATGCTTAGCAGATCAATGTACTTATACTGCCTAAAGGTCCTTAAACAAAGCTCAAGGGCAGGCAATATCCATGTCCAACTCCATATAATTGAGATACTAGCATGTCACAAAAGTAGCATTGACAACACATTACTCTTTGGGAAGTCAACTTGTTGTTACATGTTAGTGAAGTTTGTCTTGAATGCCCAAATCATTGTGCATGACAACTACTTTCTAATTCTCTTGTAAATTCTGAGTGATTAAGTTCTGTGGTGCTAATTTCATTGAATCTTTATTTTTCTTGTTACAAATCAGAGGTATGAACATGATAAGCAAAATGTGGTGTGTAAAAGATTTCCAATTACCTTATCAGTCAAGAACATGGAAGCTACTATGATATTTTTCTTCTTTTTAACCATGTGGAAAATATGAAAGCAATCTCTTAATTTAGTTATTTGCTTTTTTTGCATATCTTATGATCAAATGCAGGAGAGCGCTGACAACGTTGGCCCAGATTCTGTTTCTTCTAAAGATGCCTTACTTGAGGAGGCTTGCAAAAAGTATGAGGAAGCCACACGGCATTGTCCTACTCTTTATGATGTGAGTATCTTCATGCTAGTTATTGTAGCTCCACTACACTGAAATACTGCAAATGTATGTCAGGAAAAATGCTATTCTGTTGTGTTCTGATTCTTGATTTTGTGCAATAATACTGTGGTCAGATAGCATGCAACTTTGATGCCAACGAAATGAAAAAGTTTTGCAGAAGAATCTCTGTATACTTTTTTGCAGCTATGACAATATATTTATGCGTATAACATATTTTGGTGAGAGAGGTGCAACAAAAAGTGACAGTGCATTGTAAGCATGGAACTCAATTTGCCTAGACCGGTCCATCCCGACTGGTATTTCCCAGGTTGGATGTGCTAGTATGCGGACCATCCCATTTCAGGCAGCGGTGTCAGATCTTAAAAGAAATATATGTATGTATAATTTAAATAAAGTCCCCTCTTGATCTTCTCACTTAGCGTTGTTGCCCAATCGTCGATCGCCACCCACCTCTTTTCTGGTATCACCACTCCAATGTGTTTAAGTGCTTTGTTGGGAATAAGATGCCCGATGAAACCTTGCGACTAGTGATTAAAGTGACCTTTATTATCTGCTTAGCTATTCTCTATAATGTTTGGTGTATGGCATGCAGCATTGTAAGACTAAACATACCAAGAAATTTGATATGAAGTTCATTTATATCATGAAAATACTTATTAAAAATTTTGTTTCACACATCTAGGTCTGTTACAGTTCTGTTCCTATTTCCTATATGAATTATTTTCCTCACCACTTCTTGGTAGACTGCTACTTCAATATATTAAAAGTATATTTCTATGTAATGAATGCATTAACAATTCAAGTTCATGCTTGTGTTGGAAGACTTTTTTTTGTTGTTTTTCTAGTCTATCAGTATATGTTTTTTATGTTAAGGATATGCCATGTGTTTATGGTCAAGGATCACATTATTGTTACACATCAACATGTTGGCCAATAGATGGATTTATGATGTGGTATGGTACAGTGTCAGACTGACACGGATATGCCAGGAAAATGCAGTTAAAAAGAGGAAGGGAGAAAAAGGAGGAAGGGGAAAGAAAAGTAAACGTGTTCCTGGGGCCATTAACAATACTCACCATGCTTTGGGCTTCTGCTTTGATGATATTTGTTTGGCTTATGATATCCTTTGCTGTAGGAGACTAACACAACTTGTATTGCAAGAACACTGGGGACTGTACCATTGGCAGAAAGCACTGTTTTAATATTTTAAGTGGAGTGGGTTCAAAGATCAGCCATTACCTAGCTGAAATTCAAGTCAGTTGTGGTTCAATGACTGAAATGGTTTGTCAAAAGATTTAAGAAAATTAGGATTCCTTCTCTTTAGATTCTGGACTAGTAAGTATGCAGCTGTGCTCCCTGTATGCTATGATACGTAAAACTTTCTCGTGGAAGGTAATATGTACCACTTTTCTCATAGGGAAATAATGAAGGGCTTGCATAAGATAATTTCTTTTGGTTAAAAAATTAAAATAAAAAGCAGCATGTGCCAGCCATATTGTTTCTATTATACCTGATATTGTTGTTTGGTGGGAGGGGGTGGGTACCAATGGCCCTCTTGTCTCCCTGTACATTCATGCTTAAATTCGATGAACGTATCGAGTAACGACCTAAATCACCTGATTATGTTCTTCTTAGGGTATCATTTATTTGTTTGTTTTGTACTTCTATGACCCTTACTACCTTATTGGGACTTGTTACTTAAGGAATTCCCATGTACTTGTTAAATTTTGAAGACATTTGCACCTTATCCGGGTATTTCACCTTTATTTTTTTGTGAAATTTTTATTAAGTTCAGCTTTGTATATGATCTTTATATAGCAGCAAGTAGCTTACCATGCTTTGATTGTATACTGCTCTTCTTTAGGCATATTATAATTGGGCTATTGCTATATCCGATCGTGCTAAGATGCGTGGGCGTACCAAGGAGGCTGAAGAATTATGGCAACAGGTAAAACTTAACTAGTCTGGTATTTTTAAACCTCTATGTTGTTTCTTTTAGCTTTCCAAATGATTTTGAAGTTTTTCATTCAATAGAGGTTTAAATCCCATAGCTAAACAATGGTCAGATTTTAATCCTTCACTCTCTTTACAGCTTTGTGGACAGTCTGACATTTATACATTAAACAGTTATGCCGAAACACAATGTGAAGATCATCGTTTGTGTTGCCCAAACACCATTGAGAAGTTAGTCTGACATTTATACATTAAACAGTTATATTGTCTCATGGGATTTTACTCTCTTGGATGTCAAAGAAAAAACTGATTAAATGAATGAATCTGCAAAACATGTGACTTAAAGACTTGTTTTCCTTGTTGCAAACAGCTGTGGCTTCTCCTGTTCCTCCTAGAGAATTTGTTTGGTTATTTGCTATCCTTTCCTTCCTCTTAAACTGTTGTTTCCATGGGTTATATTGTTTAAGGTGAAATTGTTTTTCTAATCTTTTCTTCCAAAAATTTAATTGTTGCAAGTTTAATTGAAGATCATTTTAATATGCTGAAGAAATTAGATGGATTTTGTTGCGAATTTTCTTATGTGAAACGAACAACGGATTGGGGATCATGAGCAATGACTTGTTTGCTTGCCTTGTGTAAGCTGGAAGCTTCTGAGAAATGAGATATAGGTCACAATCACAATGTCCTTTTGCCAAAGCTGGCTAAAGGTTCCCAAATTATCATCTCATCCATTGTTTGATTCATCAGGATTTTCTATGGTCCATGTCATTCCTTGGTGTGAATCTACTTGCCACTTTGCACAAATTGAAAGATGCATAGCCTAAAGGAAAGATAATTCCAAGCAGATGCAACTATGTAGGGACAAGTAATTGTCATTGGATTTCTCATAGCTACTAACTTCACAATTTTTCTAACGTTTTCTTCGACATTGTTTTCTTAGAATTTCCTTCCCACTGTTGTACTTTTGAAGTTTAATGGCAGCTGTAGTAACATCAAAATCTTCTGTTCTATAGGCAACAAAAAAATATGAGAAAGCTGTTCAGCTTAACTGGAACAGCCCACAGGTCTGCTATATCCTTACATTATTCCTTTATTTATTTATTTTCATCTATGCTCGTACTACCTGCCAATATTGCTTTTCTGTTTCATCATGAGCCTTCCTGCTTAGCTTGTTAACAGTTATCCTAATTTTGTTTTGTCTATTGATCCCAATGCAGTTGGTACGTTACAAGGGAAAGAACCTTTGTATGAAGATTAGGTTGTTCCTTTATGATCCAAGTTTTAGTGTGCGAGTCACAGAAACCTCTGTACTTGCAGCCATAAGGTTATATATTCTGATCTTCCTTAGATCCTGCATTGGTGGTAACATGCACTGGGCTACCTCTGGAGACCAAAAATATTCTAGGATCTATTAGAAGTTTTGATGGATCATGCTGAAGTTTAAAAGCAGTCATCAAATCTTGTCTTTTGTTTCATCTGTTCATTATCTTCACTTGCTGACTGTACTTCTGACAACCTTACATGATAAGATACTTAGCCAACCTGGTCAAATTGACTGATGCAGACATTTGGCTTCATTTAGCTCCACTCACAGGAGAGCATTTATTTTTAAAAAAATGTTGGTAGTTGGCATTTAGCTACACCGCTACGTACCATGATACTGTTACGAGAGGGAGAGAAGAGGAGGAAGAAGAAAGGAAGAAGAGGAAGAAGAAAGAGGAAGGTGGAGGAGGTCTACTGGAGCGGGTGGTGGACATGCAAGCATCAGCAGACATGCAGGCAGCAGGCCTGCTGGTGGCAACGGATGGAGAGAAGTCACAGTGGTGGCTATCGTCACAAGGAGTTGCGTCCAAGCCCCAGCACAGGATTAAAAGGAAAAAAAATATTATGCATATTAGAGAACCAAACTAGATCGCCCGATTTTAGTTGCTTTGTGAATTAATTAGCACTCAGACCAGTAAATAGTGGTTGAACCATACTGAACTGGTCGGTTTTGCAACCCATAGCTTGAACTAGCTTGAAGTATTCTGGACAAATATAGAAAGAATTGTTGCAGGATGATTATATTTTTTGACTTTGTTTGGGGCACCATTTTTTCAATGGACTACAAAACAACATTCTGTGGATAGGACAAGAAATCAGTTCTGGTCGATTCAAAGTCAGTTATCTTGTTGTGCTATTGCTGATGACTTGAATGTTCTCAAATCGGAGTTTTTGTTCTATGAGTGATATTACATACATCAGGATACATCATGCTAAACAAAATGTCTAAAGTTGGACCTCCGACCAACTGCCTCTTCGTGTTCACCTTCAGTTTGGCTTGTGAGATCTAAAACTATTGTCACATAACATTTGAGCCAAACAAAGCTCTTTTCGATGTGGCAATTGGCTAAATGTGATCAGGTTTCACATACTGGCTGGTAGATGATGTTCTATATAGTGGCGATAGCTTGGTCCACTGTAGCCAATAGGTATGTCTGGTGCAAACCAATATTTGATTCCTTGTTCAGAATGTGATTTTTTCAGTTTTCAGCAACCTTTCTATTGTTGTCTAGGAAATGCTTCAGTGTAAAGTGTCATAATACTGCTTTCTGGTGGTCACAGTTCTATGCAGTTATGTGTTTATTTCCAATTTATCTTTATTCTCTTCAATATTTCACTTTTTTCTGATTAACATATTTTCCATCAAAATTTGGCAAAATTCAGGATCTTTATTCAAGTGTTTTTACTCTTAATTGTTGGAGTGCTTATCAACTACTAGTTATTTAAAGCACAAGAGGTATCATCTTTAATTTTCCTTTTTTTTTTTATTGTAGGCCCTTAACAACTGGGGGCTTGCTCTGCAGGTACTGTGATTTGTATTTCTTACCATAACTTCTTTTAGAAGTAATTTATGCTGGTTTCTTATGTTATTAAGATTATTAAATTGATGCCTGTTTACAAAATAATGTTGCAGGAACTTGGTGCAATAGTTCCTGTACGGGAGAAGCAGACTATTATAAAAACAGCAATAAGTAAGGTAACACCATGAAGCATTGGCATATATTGCTAGACATGATATTCTTTTTAGAATTCATGGCTACACACAGTTCAGGTATTTTCTTTTCTTGCTTTAGTTATGATGAGTTAATAATTAAGATATCTTGTAGTTCCGTGCAGCCATCCAACTACAATTTGATTTTCATCGAGCAATTTACAACCTTGGGACAGTTTTGGTTAGTCCTTACTTCTTACTGCTATATTCCATATTTTTCTTTTGCAACACTTGGTGACAAATTTCCTACCAAAGGGAAAATAGTATACTTTACTATTAATTCTCTGCCTACGGAATATTGAAAGGTGAATGAATCTGATCATATCTCTGTTCTTTATTGTAGTATGGCTTAGCTGAGGACACTTTTAGATCTGGAAGACCCATCAATGCGAAAGAAGTCTCTCCTGATGAGCTTTATAGTCAGTCAGCCATATATATTGCAGCTGCTCATGCTTTAAAACCCAATTACTCGGTATACCTCTGCCTTCTGATTCCCATCAATTTCTTGACTTATTATTTCAAGTCATGAAGATTTAAGATTAATCCTTGCTCAGGAACACATGTTTCCAATTTCAAGCTTCTTCAATGCGTCTACTTCCTAGAGTCATGTTACTTTAACCATTTGACTATGCTTTCTGTTTTGCTATTGACGTTGATATGTGGAGTTCCTTCACAACTTCATCTTTAGTCAGTTCTTGTGTTGTAATCAACCAAATCTCTGCCTGTGTTTGTTAAGTTGTTCCATTGTTGTATATCTATAGCTGAGAACATTTCATATATGTTTCAACATATCTTTAAGGGGAGCATTAGAGAGTATTACAGCTTGTTGCATTTTTGTTTTTGATTTCTGAATCTCTGATTATCATGATCCTTTATCAAATTACTAACTATTGGTTTAGGGTTCAAACATTTCACCATGGCATTCTTTCCACAGTTCTTTTCTCATCTCTGTGATTTTCCTTGGTTTGTAGTGGCTGGTATTGTCCCTTGCAATCTGCATTCATTTCAATGATTTCTCCAAAAGTTTCATAAAGCCCATATGTGCATGCCATGCATCTTTGTGCATCACTTCGAGATTCTGCAAGGCACTTTTTGATTGTAACTAATTTTCCATCTCTGTGACATTTTATGAAATCAATGTTATTATGATTTATTCTAGAGTGTTAGTTGAAGAATGTATATTTGATTAACTTTGATCCCCTCACTGTCATGCAGGTTTATCACAGTGCCTTGAGACTAGTTCGTTCAATGGTCAGTTGTTTTTTTCCCACAATATTGTTAAATTGTCAGTTATTATATGTTAGATTAACTGATATTAACTAGTAACAGCATTAGAAACTAGCAAATTAACATTGTCAGTTTTTCATAAAATTTTATAAAATACCTCTGATGGCAGAAGTGTGCTCATCTATAAAATTTACCTCTGGAGGCTCAACTATTAACTGTTACCTGTCAGTTTTCTTCTGCTGAAATTGTAATGATTGATTTTGTTGTTGGAATTAATGCCCTGTTGAACAAGAATGTTGTGCCTTGCCATTAATGGATATCGTGCTGTAACATGTAATACACCCAAGATGATTTATTGCTGTAGCCAATGCATTTGTATGCTAGCTAGATTTTGAGGTCATATAAATATCTAGAAATCTCTATTTTTGTCTACTCAAATCAAGGTGTTAAATCTTGGCAGCACGACCTGCAGCAGTTGGCTGCTTTAATGGAATGATATGATTCTTAACCAAAATAGCTCAAGGGCTTTTTCCAAACCCTTGTTCTTGGTTGCTAAAGGACCGTTTAAAGATTCCTTTTTTATTAGCCAAACAGGTGTATTTTAGGTAGAATTTACTCACTATGATAGTTTTTTTTCTGTGCTGGGTGGCACAGTCCAATACTTGAATCCAGGCTCTGAACTATTGTCAACCTGTCGCGTGAATGCCTTCTCGAAGTGTATTGTTGGCACTGAGAGTTGCAGAATTTTATAGTAGAACAGTTCTCATACTGTGATCTAAGTTGCATGGACCCATGTGGTTATTTTGTGGTAGTCTTTGTTTGCTTCTTGGATACTAGTAGAACAATGTCCAAGTGACTGGGTGTGTACACGAAACAGGCAAAAATTTCAGGGTAACATAGAATAACATTAAACTTGATCTTTGTTTGTAAACAGTTATTTTTTATTTCAAATAGCATAAACTTCAGCTGAATTACACCAAGACTCAATTTATTTAAAACATTCTTCCATTTACTGAAGAACAAGTTGAAAACATTCTATTTTGGCTTCTGTTCCACAAAATTCATATTTTCAGAAAGTTAGATGCCTGTGCATCTGCTCACTCATAATTTCACAGAAATCCTCTTTAAGTTGTCAATGTGGTAGATATTCTTCTGCACTATCATAATTAAATCTTAAATTAACATACTTTCATGAATACCCTTCCAAATATCAGATTGTGTGGACATATTTGAACGAAAATATACATGAAAAAGAATGAACAATATAAAGAGCAAGCAATCCAACTTTAGTGGGGTATTCCAGTGATTTAAAAAGCACTAGGCACCAAAAGGCGCCACGGTCCAAAAACATCCGTGGCGCTAGGCGCTCGCCCGAGCGAAGTGAGACGTTAAAATATAAAAATATATAATAGAATTAATAAATATAATTATTTAAAATTTTAAATAAAAATATGCTATTAAATTAAGATACAGTTAACAGTATACTGTTAACAGTATACTTTCGATTTCGAAAGAGGAGAAGCGAAAGAGAAGAGAAGAGTGTAAGGGAAGACCGAGGGTGCTGAGAAAAGCGGGAGCGGTAGCGATAGCGGCAATGGCGAGCGATGACAGTGGCAGCGGTAGCAGCGAGCGGCAGGAGCGAGAGCGGCGACAGAGGTAGTGACAGCAGCGAGCAGCGGCAGCGGTAAAAGTGAGCAGCGGCGAGCGACAACAGCGACTGCGGTAGCAAGCAGCGTGAACGACGAGCAGGGTTAGGGTTGGGGAAGTCGTGCTGATATCGGTGCTTTAGTTGGTTCGATTGAACCAACTAAAGCACCGGAGACCGAACCAGACTTAAACCGCTGGTTCGGTCGCCTGGTTTAACCCAGGCGCTCGCCCGAAGCGCTCGGCGCCTAGGCTCGGGCGAGCGCCTAGGCGGCACCTCTTTGAAGCACGCCACCTGGAAATGAAGCGAGGCGCTCGGGCCTCGCCTCACCTCGCCTCGCCCGAGCGCCTTTTTAAATCATTAGGGTATTCATAAAAAAAATTATATATTTTGAATAATCCATTTAAAATATCCCTTGGAACCTTTTGTACAAGTACACAAGTGACAAGAAGAGCTTCAAAGAGATAATAATTTCTCCACATTACTGTTACCATTCTATTTTGATCTTTGACCAGTGAACTCTAAGTTTTGGCTTGATTCTATGGATACAGTCTATAAACCAAAGCTCTGTAATCAGAGTCCCTGTCAACCAATTTCAGATATGTTATTTTATTGCATCTGAAGAAACTCTTGAAATTAGAGACAAGAACGTAATAAGTAATCTTATTTAGAGAATGAAGATCAACTTTGAGGGAGGTAATTAAAGGAATTATTTTTTATGTTTCTTAGGTGGAGGTGGTTTGAATGTAGAGAATCCTTTGGTTTTCCTATCCTTTACAAAGCTTGGGTGAACATCAACAAAGTGGGTCAAATTAAAGTCAACTACATAAATTTAAATTTTGTTCTGTTGTGATGATTTAAGTAGCACTAGACAAGGAAGAATATTGATACCTTCAGTTAGACTTATAATTCAAATGTATAGTCCATAAAAGGTAAAAAATTCTTATTTTTCAACCTTCTGCAAATTAATAATTATCATTTTAGTTTGCTTGTCACTTTAAATATTGTTACATGCTTTTCAATATTCGTTTGCACCTGTTGGGAAGCAATTTCATTTTGCTAATTTAATAGTTAGTTTTGTGTACATAGCTTGCTAGTCATAGTGCATATATGAAATCGTTAAATTTAATATCCTATAATCCTGTATGGGGTTATTATCATCATTGATATGCTGCTCTATTGTTATATGAGAAATTGACATAGCATAAGATAGTTGTTGGATTTATCATTGATGTCACTGTTTATTGATGTTTGTTATTTTTCTTCTTGACAGCTTCCTTTACCTTACTTCAAAGTTGGTTATTTAACTGCACAACCTGCACATATTCCAATTGCGCCTCATAAAGATTGGCAAAGGTCCCAGTTTGTTTTGAATCATGAGGGACTTCAGCAGGTCAGGTTGCAAGGCATTGTTCTAAATAAAGAGATGATGATAATATAGGTTTTCTTGCTTATTCCAAGATTAATTAGAGTAATTTGTTTTTGTCACCGTATCTTTAAAACTTGTTGTTGGTTTAAGTTGTTTCTGTATCAAAAACGAAGGCAACTGTTTACCTAAAGTCATAGGAAGTAACCATCTTAATATCTGCCAGCAATATTGCTAGACCAGGATAATTTTGCACTATTTCTTCTAGGAAATACTAAACAATCCACTATTTTCTTTTGCTCGAATTTTTTTTGTCCTTCATGTTCTTTTTATTATGTCTCACACTTCCATTAGTTCCCCCTGTTGATTCTATTCTTCCATTAAACTACCATGCCTCATAAGCCCATAAAAAAATCCTTTTATCAAAATTCTACATGAGTAAATTTTGCTATGTTTTTCCTGTTGAAAATGATCTCTATGTCACTAGAGAAGATGCCATCCCCTCATGGGCTTTCCTAGTACTCCTATTTGGAAGGAATGATCGACTTATGTCATGATCTCTTCAGTTGAGTTTGGTTCTTCTGTCATGGATGTTGATCCACCTTTTCCAGCATATCCATGAGCAAAATAATTATATTTTGATGTGCCATTTAGAAGAGAAAAGAATATTTTAAATGCTAGCATCTACACCAATTTGTCTGTAAGACCAAATTGATTTCTGCATATGATCAGAGAAACATGTGTAACCTTCATCACCTGATGATCTCAAAGGATTATCTAGTAAAAATTTTCTGAATGCCATAGCAATCTTATGTTTTTGGTGCGTTAAGATAGAGAGAGAATTTATATTTGTACTCATTGCCATTATTCCTGTAAATGCAAATCCATAGGTTCCACAAGAATATGATTTAACTATTTAGAACTTTGTTGCTTGCTGAGCTGAAAGGTGTAGTTGATAGACTACTGATAATTTATGGGCAAATGATATTATGTACTGAAAAAAGGCTGCTTCATTCAATTACTATAGCCGCTTGTCTATGAATGAGTTCAAGAAAAATATTTCTTTTCTTTATTGTGAATATTTCTACTTTTAAGTAGCAGCTCAGGATAGATTTGGTGAAATATATTTCTTGATCCTAACAACAATATCTCAAATCTTACCTTTACCAGGTAAGTAGGGTTGACAAGCATCTATCACAAAGTCCTCCTGGAAGGTCACGAGGATCCCCGCCGATTGATAAATCACTCGTTAAAGTTGATATCCGTGACATTGTTTCTGTCTCAGCCTGTGCTGACCTTACTCTACCAGGAGGTGCTGGCCTTTGCATTGACACAATTAATGGCCCAATTTACTTGGTGAGTGCCCCACATCCCGGCATGTCAAGGGAAGAAATTATTGGTTGCTTTTCACATTTAATTTTCTCATCCTTTGCCTTTGTGTTACATTGGCTTATTGGTTTGATTTTTTCTTTAGGATCGGTGCTACTCCCTTTACCAGTATTTCCTCCTAGATTCTTGAGGTCGCATTGCTCCATGGTTTCAGGTCTTTAAACTCACCAACAAGAACATGTCAACTAGACATTTATGTTCTTGGGCAAATCTCTCATATGAATACTTAAGCCTTGGCTAGAAATTGGCACCTGCTAGTACTTACTCCTAGACTCCTTAGGTCACATTGCTCCATGGTTTCAGGTCTTTAAACTCAACCAACAAGAACATGTCAACCAGACATTTATGTTCTTGGGCAAATCTCTCTTATGAATACTTGGCCTTGGCTAGAAATTGGCACCTGGTAGTACTTCCCCCTAGACTCTTTAGGTTGCATTGCTCCATGGTTTCAGGTCTTTAAACTCAGCCAACAAGAACATGTTAACTAGGCATTTAAGTTTTTGGGCAAATCTCTCTTATGAATACTTAGCGTTGGCTAGAAATTGGCACCTGCTGTATTGTCAGTGTAAACTTTGACAGCATTGATTTTTTGGTGCTTGTGATCGCTTGTGAATCAGATCAATTTCTATCGAGGGTTCAAAATTTATAATGTCTCATTTACTATTGTACCAGATTGCTGATACATGGGAGTCTCTGTACGGATGGCTAGATGCAATCCGCCTAGTCTACACCATTTTTGCGAGAGGAAAGAGCGATATTCTTGCTGGCATCATAACCGGTTGATTGTCCTATTTGAAGCAATTGCATATGGGAAAAAAATTCTGATTCCATCTCACCGTGAGATCGATGGTGCTTGAATTCTCATACTTTTATAATCAAGTCTTTTACTGTTTGGCATTTCAATATTTGTGTAATAATAATTTTGAATCATAATGGTGGCCTGCAATCCTTTTTAATGTGTCCCATAGGTTTATAACTAAGGTATTTGTATGTTTACATACTAGTAAGAATATCCTTTACGCTTTTCTGGCAATTGAGTATTTTGTAAAACAGCTTAATTATTGATTGTGACAGCAGTTTGTCTCTTCCAAATTTTCAGACAAAATTGGATCTTATCTTCTTTTTATTATGTGTCAACAGAATGTTCATCTATGTAGCTGGAAGTTTTCAATTAGTGGTATGATTTGATTCAGGCAGTGGACTAGAGATGTATTACATCTGTACTCTAAGGCTTCGAGACCTTCTGGACTAGAGATCCACGGACTCGCATCATCAGATCACCCGCTGAGAAATGATGCAACTAATGCTGGCCTACTGGTATTATATATTTTGCAGTATTTTCACAATAATTTGAAGGTTGTGCAATTCCTTTTCCAATTAGCCTCTCTTTGGATTGTTGTGTTTGCTCTATTGTCTACATCTTCAGTTAACCCGTCAAATGCACAAAGAAACATTGGTAGTGACATTTAGTAGGTTGATAATTATATTTTAAAAAGATATATTGACATTTCTATAGTTATAAAAGTTAAATATCTGGATTCATTTACCGTTAGTTTTATTGATGAAAACATGAAAATAAAAAGTAAAAAGATAATTTTAACGTTCTAATTAGTGGTGGTAGATAGCATCAGGGGTGGCGGATGATGATTTTGTTCGATGTCGATGCTGATGCAGTTGTCAAATGACTCGTTCATCGTTCTACATTTGCATCAGCATTTTATCGTCATAGAATCAAAGTCTGATACCGAAGCTATCACAAAGATCTCTCACCTACCAAAAGTAGGACTCAGAGATATGCACCTCCCTCTTCAACCACTGTCATTCATCCGTGATCGAGGTTTAGGAGAATGCCATCACTATCCTCTTCAATCTCTTCATCTCCATATGTGAGGTGCTCATGTATATCCTGGATATCCTTAATTCACTATCCTCTTCAATCTCTTCATTTCCATATGTGAGGTGCTCATGTATACCCTGGATATCCTTAATGTTCTTACTATCGTCCTTCGCTTTCTCTCCCTCATCGTTATAACCTTTTACCATCTTATCTTCGTCAAACATATCACTTTATCATTGGGTCAAAGAAAAATAAATTTAAATATTTTACTTTTGTGATTATATGGATGCAAATATAAATTTTAGAAAGTAGTTAACTAAAAGTGATTGCATCCCGTTTGTGTAGGCGATATAATTATGCGTATTGACATCCGTGTGTTCATCCTTGCAGGCCAACTAAGAAGAAGGCAGAATACCGGCAGCAGCAGAGTAGTGTCCCACTAAACCAGCCAACTATAAACAAAAGTATCAGTCATTTTTAGCTAATGCGTGGCTCACATACTATTATTCTAATGAATTTCCAATGCAGAACACATTTAATGACGCGGACAGCAGATTTAGAATCATGAAGCAGAAACAAGGAATTCAGACTTCACTAGCAATCAAAGGCAAGTGATAGACATTGACAGAGATGGGAAAGACAAGATGGAATTAGAAAAGCTGAGAAACGATAGAAACAAAACGAGTTATTCACAGCATGGTCGTCAAGAATTGGGCTATGTAGGAAATTTCTGAGTCTTCTCTTTGACAGATACCCAAAACCTGTCCTCTCCTCCAACTAGTTTAAATGCTGTCATTACCCACAACATTAGATCCTCAATTTCGTGGTCATTATGCAGAAGAACGCTGTCTAGTTAACTGCAGATGAATCTATCAAGGTGAAATTGATTAGGCAATCATCATCAGATTTATTTGCGCTTACCGCTGAGATATATATATATATATATATATATATATATATATATATATATATATATATATGTGTGTGTGTGTGTCTTTGGCTGCTCGAGAAGTATCAGAGCTCCAGATGTATCAAGATATGATCTTGAATGAGATGTCTCTTCCGGCCTCTCCTGTGTTTTGAGCTATTAACTCATGGAGGGATTATAGTTAGAATCAAGTTGAAAGATGTTACAATGAAACGACGGCAATGTACAATAACTTTGACCAGTTTAGATAAGGCAATTAGCAGCAAGTTGTGGGAAACCATCATTCTTCGGCTCTCATCCCTAGAGGAATGTTCATGGGGACCCTACCACGAGAAGGGGGATCAATGTATGGGGGAAAAGACGTTTAAATAGAAAGGTAGGTTGAGGAGTGCGATCACACACGGGAACAGTTTGAATGTGAGGTATAGTGGGTGAAGGAATCATTAGGTCAGAAGCTTTTTGCTGGGGCTGGGCAGATGAACTGGTTCCCAGCTTTCCTCCAATGCAAGCCATTCTTCCACCATGCTTTTGCTTTCTCGAGTCATCAAGGAGAAGTAGTATGGAGTTGAAGTGGAGGATGTACCTGCTGCTGCTGCATTACCAAGATCTAATGCCCTGCAAGCTCCTTTTTGTACTTGTATGGTAGGAGAATCCTAGTTGAGATTGCCAGAATCACTTCTCAGGCCTGCTAGATAACAAGTTAAGAACAGAAGCAGAAGGTGGAATAAAACTCATGAAATATCACATAAATACTTCATCCAGTGCTTTGTATTCATTGCAGTAAGTAGTACTCCACAGTGCATACAAACTTGGCAATGGTGTTATCAAACATCACATGAACTCCATTTCTTGTTTCTTAATCAGGCAATCTGTATGCTTACATATATAGCTGTTTTTTTCCTTTTTCATTTTTTTTGCCCTGCAGTAAAGAAGATCGAAGGAAAAAGAAAAAGGGGTCTTTCCATCACCACACAATCAGAGTCTTCTACTTGTTAAGAGAACCTGTTGAAGCCAACATAAAATGAAGCTTCACATATAGAACAGCTAAAAGAAGTGAAGGAAAAATAATTGGAATCGAAGAGAAGAGACTTAGGTTTCATCTGTCTTATGTTAGGTCTGAGCAGATGCAAACAGAGTGATCCAACATCGCCATCAAGAATTAATTTGGATGAGCAAAAACATACTTCTATCGACTGTGAGCCTCCTCATCCAATGATACCATTCCAAAACCCTGGAGGATCACCACCTTGTCCCCTATTCTGCTCAAACTGGTCCGCAACACTGTTTGATGGGACTACCGGCTTCAGGTCCTCGAGAGGAAACGGCAGCTTACCACCAGCGCTCTCCTCAACCACCGGCAAGCTCCCGTATCCAGCCCTGCCGCCGATTCCATCCAAAGGAAAACTAAGAGTAGGAGGCCTGAATTCTTGCAGTGCGAATCCCGTCGGGTACTCTGTCATCGGCATGAAAGGCCCGAGGCCTCTTGCGGTCATCTCACTCTTGAGTAGTTCCATGGCAGAGAAATATGTGTTGTTGATGGCACTGCTGCTTTCTAGGTTGGGGTAGTTGTACTCAGGGAGGTCCTGTTGGCGGAAGGCCAAGTTGAGGTCCTGCCCCTCGTGGAACTTTGGAGCTTCGGAGCTGGCGGAGAGCGAGATGTATGGAGGGATGAGATCAGCATGCAACTTTCTGGAAGTTGAGGCAGTGGCTGTGGGTGCTATGATGGGGGAAGAGGAGGAAGAGTTGGTGGCGGCAGAGGAGACGAAGTTTCTCTTGTTCTTTCTTGATCCACCACCCACAGGGACGTTCCTGAGCGTTCCACCATCGGTCCAATACCTCCTGCAGCTCTTGCAGAAGTACCTGGGTTGGGTGAGGCTGTAGTTGTTGTAGTAGCAGAACTTGGTGTTGGTGGAGTTGCACCTAGGGCAGTTGAGGACCTTCTCCTTGTGTGGCCTTGGCCTCCTCTCCGTCACCTGTGGCCTGGTAGTGGTGCACCTGCTAGTTGAAGTGGTGGCTTCAGTCGTGGAGGAAGCAAACTGAGCCTCCATGGGCTTCGCCAGCCCTATGCCCTGGAGAGCAACAACAACGCCAAATCCCCATATGGAGGAACTCAATTAGAGAGAGAGAGAGAAAGAGAGAGGAGGAGGAGGAGGAGCAGACAGACTTAAAACAGACACATATATCAGATCATCATATGTAGCTACTTAGACATGCCTCTAAGGAACAAAGTCACCAAAAAGAAGCTTACAAGATAAAGAAGATGAAAAGGCTTGATGGAGAGAAAAGCAAAGCAACAGTTTTCATGTCTCACTGCTTTATTGCATACGATAAAAAGAAAGCGAGAAGACAGGGAAAAAGGGAGAAGGAAAAAGAAAGGCCTTCGCTGCTTTCAAGAGCAAAAGGAGTGGGGGTGATGGGATTAAAAGCTCAAGGCCAAAGTAAAAGATGTGAGATAGAGGGAGAGAGAGAGAGAGAGAATGAAAGATGATCTCCTAAAGCGTACCAACGTAAGAAAGAGAAGAACTAGATCGATCTCAAGCCTCAAACCAAAAGAGAAACACAGCAGATCCACTCCACTCCATCAGGGAAATTAAGAACAATAGACAGATAGATCCAAAGAAAGTAAAGTACTCATCAAGTCTCGAGCTAACTTTACCTGATGCCACTGGTTAGCATCCATGCGAAGCCTCACAGATGATCCAAAACACCAAACAAGAGAAGGAAGAAGAAGAAGAAGAAGCTGTTCTCCGGACTGGAATGCAAGATGATGGCTTGGGACAAGGATGGATTGATATGTGGTTACTGTCTCTCGTATCCTTTTGAGAGGTGGACGATTCTGTTCTGAAATAATAACCTATTCTCCTCTTCCTACTTTTACCACTGAAGTCTCTATTTGTGTCGGCATTTGTCCATTGCTGTCTCTGTGCTGATACAGTGGGAGTCAACCATTGCGTTAGAGAGAGAGAGAGGTGTGAGTTTGAAGCAAGGCCAGGACATGTACGTGCACCACACCTGTCGAGGAGGGCGTGGCACGTGGAGAGGAAGTCCCATGCGACATGGTGATGGAAGACACGCTGGTTGGGTCCCACTTTGTGCGTGTGAAGAGAAAGAGATAGTGGCAGGTGAAGACCTTCCCTTCCTCCCGAGAAAGATCAAACGGAGGGGACGGAGCATAAACTATGATACCAATGGCTGCTTCTAACTTTAGAGACTCAGAGATTTCTCTCTCTCTCTCTCTCTCTCTAAGTAGATTGACAAAGTATTCCCATGTTGCGCACTGTTCTCTCTTTCAAAGTAGATCGACAGGTTTGGATCAAGAGTTGGTATCATCAATGGCATGCATGCCCACAAGGTTCTGCAGAGCAGAGCACATGAATGCACGAGCAAGGGGTGTTAACCAGATCTGCATGATGCATGCGAGACAGTGCAGAAGTAGTTGCCAAAGAGACTACCTGGATATGCTTGGCTGCGATCGTCTTCATAACAGCATGCAACAAGGCATGAGCACTGTTTCCTAAGACCTAATAGTTTATACACAGTACTGATCAGTAGAACATAATGAGGTTTGACTCAGCTTTCCATGTAGAAACAAGAGGGTCCATCCAGAATACTTCATTGCCATAGTTCTGGGAGATGGAAATGGCACTGTAGGTTGTCGGGACAGGTGCCGCATATTTCGAGGTTGATTTCAGGTGATGATCCAGTTAAGCAGACATTAACAAGAAGTAGCATTTGGAAATCATTTGTTTTCCTTTCTTTTTCTTCCGTGTGATGGCACATACTGCAAAGTTCTTAGCAAACATTAAGATACAATCTATTTTCCATTGAAACCCTAACTGAGAACCCTAAAGGAATAAACCGACCGAGACATTGCAAGAAATGACCAGATGAATCTGTTCATCGAGTCAACAGCCCACGGGCGGCTGCTGCATGCAAGAATTCTCCTTGTTGGGTGTGAGACTTCCTCGCAATTTCCTCGTCTTAGCAGTCCCATTTCCTCGTGCATTCGATCGCATACGGACACCGAGAACAATTCGCATTTGCGTCATCCAAATGACACTTCAATTTGGAACTGTCTGCGTGGTTTTTGCGTGGTGAAAAGATCCAATAATATATGCAACTGCACCATCGTGTCCTTGTTCTTGTCGGCTACTTGGATTGTTGAAACTCCACCATGGATCGCGTCACTTGTTTCTTGGTCATTATCCTGTTTTGGCGTCTCCTTTTGTCCGCTGTGATATGTTCATGCCATCACATGCACTGTCTTTTTTGCTTTGCTTCCATGTTTTCTGAAGGTAAGCAGCACCGCATCTGCTTAATTTAGATGTTCTTCTGAAGCCAAGATTGCAGTTTCACCCCCTTCAAAGTTTTCTTGTTTCTGCTACCATCGCCAAAACCTGGTCCAAGAGACAACTAGAATAACAATGCTCTTTAATGTCCTCTTCAGAATATATTCCATATAGATGGAGAGTACATTACTTCCCTTCCACCATCCACCATGTCAATAAAGTTTGAGCCAAGTGCATCACCTTTTCCCTAAAGTGTTACAAGTGTTCATATTTGATGCACCTCAATTCTGTAATGATCTTGGATCTAACTTTCATTTATGCTTCTGGAATCATGATGTTCATAAAATAATATGTGATCATATTCATATATGCATATGAATCTTTAGATAATGCAGTGAAAGAATAGACAATCTCCAGGCAAATGCTTGGAGATATATTTCATTCATCTTCTGTCACTTTCTTCTTCCCCACCACCACTTCAATCTGCCCTCTCTGACTCGTTCACTGAGCAGCCATCCATTGTGGCTGGTGAGGTCTAACCGGATTCCTATCCACATCTCACCTAACATGCCTTGCACTGTATCGAAAAGATTAGCCCATGAATTCACATCCAATGCACAAAGCTATCTGACGTGATAGGTGGAGCCAAGACCTTTCCTCTCCTTACCTCTTTGCTCAACTCAGACAATAACAAATAGATGCAGACAGCAAATTAGAATCTGATTACCTGCGTCTTACTCTGTCCCTTACCTTCATCCAGAAGCACATTACCTTATGGGTCAAACCTTGATCTTTCTGAGAATCTTTGATGCATCAGAAGTCATTAACTAGATGATAATTTTTGTGTTGATGTGCCCACAATGCACACCAGGTTAGGTGTTGGGAAAAATCTTGAATCATTCTTGTACAAAAGGGATAGATAGCCTGCAGCAATCCAGTTTCTTGCAACTGGAACCACTGAGGAAGCTTGATCTGACCATTTACTGTAGCACGTTTCTGATACTTATTATATGCTAGTGTGTTCTCTGTAGACTAATTCAAAAGCTCCTAAAACAACATGGACAGAGAGCACTGTCAACAATATTCTTCACAGGCCTCTGGACATGAGCTAAAGCCTCTTCTAGAGCATTCAAATTCTTCTCTGTCATTATCACCATGAAAAATCTTGGAAGTAAATTATATATGCTTCAGATGAAGCTCTAAGCTGAAAATTAGGTTTCAGTGTTACTAGTTAGCAGAGATTTAAACTCTGTTAAAAAGGAAATTAAATTTTATATATGTATATGTATATATAGAATTTAGCAGTGAGAGCAGTGCCAAAACTCCATGCTGGTTGAAGAAGAACCTACGGTTGTGTGTTACCTGTAAGAAACAAATCATCTGAAGTATGAAATGTAATATATCACATCAATAAGGAGCTCCAAATCTGCCATTTTATTTGGGTTAGGAAGGGATTACATGAACAAAACAGAGATTGGGATTGGAAGAACCTTAACATAATTTGTATCCAGTAAGTTCCCAACTTCATGTTGGATCAGAATGCCAACAAAGTATTAATTTTGCAGATTCTATCAGCAGATTGAGTTTTCAATGGATGGTGTTACTATAATGATCTGTTAAAGGTGGTCAATAATATAAGAGGAGAAATATAATAGATAACAAAAAGCTTTCAATTTTTGTTCTTCATCATCCTCACTCTCTTAATCTCAACAATCGTTATGAAGCCATCAGCTAAATCTTCCAGTTCTCCTATATCTCTAGACTCGACTAAACCAACTTTTCTTGCCATGCTGGTCAAAATCTAAACAAGTAAAAACAAAATTAAGAGCAGGATTTGGGGAAGAAACCAAATTAATCTAAATAAACACTTTAAATTATTTCTTTGACTTGAGCGTCACAAAATCACCTCAGTCCATTTCCAATAACCTTTTTCTTTTTCTGATTCGATAGGTCGAAATCTACATTCCATGGTACATTATCATACAATTCTATGTGGTACATTGTCATTCTTTTGAATCTGTTCGTTCTTCTGCTGATACCTGCTCAATTGTTCATCGCATGTACAATAACTAATTCACAGTAGCTTCATCAGCAGGAAGCCATAACCTAACAGTGACAGCTTCACTGTGTAAGAGTATGCGACAGTTTGAAGAACACAACATTTTCAAGTCAAACACTGCGTCAATGCCGATCGCGTCATGCATCAATTTGTATGAACCATAAACTCTGAGTGCAGTGTAGCAAATTCTAGGAGTTGTGCACCGGAAGCTGCAATCCCGGACATCAAGGAGGTGGAAGATATGCTCATCCACAAACTTGTGTTGAAGGTGGACAGTTGACCTCACCGTCCACCTTGGTGGTCTTCTCATGACCTATCGCAAGGGGATGCTTCGGTATTCTATCAGGTGGCTTGAAGGATAAGATGCAGTGTTCTGTGAGGTGACAAAGATAACGCATCATCACCACATGCTATCACAGTCTCCACTGAGTGCAGGGTTTGGCTTGACGTGTGGTGGGAGCAAGCAAGGAAGGTCCACTGTCTTCGTCACCTGGATTTTGTTAGTGACAACACTTTGATTCGATCTTAAAGCAAGAGCAAGAGTCGTCTATGTTCATTGCTCTTCTGACTGCACCCACCATTGTGTCGGTGATCTGTTCCTTTAACACAAGTGAAGAAAAATCAATCATTAAGTCAGAAATTAATTATCCAAAATGAATATAAACTTAGAGTCAATCAAGATCTTTTTCCGTGGATTTTGGAGATGTCAAACTCTGTAAACTTGCATTGAGAGCCAATATAGTTGCAATAATCCAACTGTCAGCTATACATTGATCATATGTTAATCATCCGATATTGAAGCGTCCATCAGATCACAATGAGTTAGGGTGTGATCACTTGTCTTTATATCATAAATAAATATTAAATATATATATTAAAATAAGGTTAAAGTATCAATCAACAATCAATAAATTATTATTAGTATTATTATTATTATTATATAAGAACTGACGCCAGATACAGTATCTAAATGATTCACCAGAGTCGGCCACGTGTCGTTTCGCCAGCAGATAGTTGGCGCCGGAACCCACAGGACGCGGGACCAGTCGCAGTCGGTCAAACCCCTGCGGCGTTGACCGGAGTTCTTCCTAACCCATTCTGCCGTTCCTAGCGTGAAAATGGTCAACTATAAGCGTGTATTCCAACAGGGGAAAATTCACGTGTCATGAAATGAAATATGCTAAAGGTAGCAAATGGTTAATAATGATTTATGATTATGATGATAATGATCATAGGCGACAATGGAATGATATCTGTGTTAGTTTCCTAAAATTATGTCTGTGGAATCCAAGATACAGTTTTCTCAGGTGGATCTGTTTACATATCTGTTGACTTCTGCAAGATCCACAGCAATTTCTCAGACCAAAGCCAAAACAGGATCTTGTTTCCTGTTTTCGGAAACATGGAAGCATATAACAACGAGATTTTGCTATGGGGATCAGTAAATGCGAGCGGTATTTGACTCTATTACGGCTAAAAATTACAGGAGGCGATGGCTGATGGAGGGGGTTACTTCCCCTAATGCTTCCATTTGGGACTCCGTAACAGAGGAAGGGCGTCGCCACCGAAGGGATCAAACGGTGGGCGACAGTGGGGAAGCACGAGCAGGAGGAGATTTGTGGCAGCAATTGCGAGTGGAGGAGAACGAATTGGATTCAAGCAGAAGTGCGACACGGTGAGCTGAAGCCGAGGAGGTGGAGGAGGGCGCGAGGGCACCCAAAACCCTCTAAATCTCATTCCTTTAGCCGCCCGATCGCGGAGACCGAGGTGACGGCTCCTCTTCCCCGATGTTGTTAGTCCAAAAATCGTGTTTTTACCGGTAAAAGTGTGTTTCTTTAGAGCCCTGGTTCTTCGAATCGAGACAGAACGTGTGGAAATTGGATGTTTTGGTGGCCGTTCCGGAGAGAGAGAGGTTTCTTGGATCCGACGGCGGTTCCCCAGCTTTTTGATGGGAGACCAGGTGAGCATCTTCTTTCCCTCCTCCTCTCTTCTGATGCTGATTCCTTTCTGAGTCCGTTCTTCTTCTTTTCTTCGTCAAGATCGTTTCTTTTTATTTGGTTTCTTGTTATTCTTCGTCAAAATTGGTCCCCTTTCGTTTTTCGGGCCTTCTTGTATCTTATTTAGCGTCGGTGATTGAGGTCCTGCTCAAGGATCTGCCGAAGTCGGCATGTCCTACTCTCCTTTTTCTATACGAATCGTGTATTACTTAATTTGTAATGGTAAGCAACTAAGAGTCTAGATTCGTTGCCCTCTCTTGGTTGGAGGATGTGTTGCAAGCGTAGGGCAATCCGAGCTGGAGATTTTGTAGAGATTTGGTGCTATTGTTTATCCTCTCTTATCCTCTTCTGACGGAGGATTTCGTGAGCTTGCTTGCTGGTTAGATGGGCATCCGGATGTTTGACTGAGATGTATGTCGCATGTTTCTGAAGTGATGAATCATGGCTCGAGATTTCACCTTCCAAGAAGAAGAGGAGGAATTCTTCGACTCAAGAGATTCCGTCTCCTCCGTGTTCGATTCATGTCCTGGCACCCCGCTGAAGAACGGTTTGCTCCCTGAAGACCAATTCATAAGCTGGCCATCGTGTGATCCCCGGTTCGAGGTCTGGATCAAGGATCCTGTCAGCGTGAGGGAACGCCGGGACAAGTTCATGAAAATGTTTTGTGCGGATATGATGAACTGCCCTCCTCAGGGATCAGACAATCCTTATGAAGAGGTAAATGTGGATGGTAAGATCCAAGCAGATGTCGATGGAGTTGAATCCTGCTCTTGTTCAGGGAACAAGCTTTCAGTTTCCACCTGGTCCAGTGAGGACACAAGTACCACATGTGATGAAACATCCGATGAGAGCCTTGTAAGCAGAATCAAGAATTTGGATGATGGCACAGTCTTTGTAGTGAATGAGTTGGGCAAAGATGGTAGCTTAAAAAGCCTTCGGGAAGTTGGTTCGGATCGGACATTAACGCTCCATGAATTTGAAAGGATTTTTGGTTCGTCATCCTTGATCCAGCGGCTTATGAAGCGAGAAGATAGTGCGTCGAGAATCTCTGAGAAGTCTGTGGGAAGGATGAGGATTGGGTGGCTGAGAAGATTGGGTGCTGCAGCTTGCATTTTGGATAGGCAATGGGAGGAGAGTTGGACCAGTTTTCCTGATCCTTGCAGTAGTAAAAGGATTAGGATCCGATGGGTCAAAGTCCATCCATATAAGAAGCGAATAAGGGGACTATCTGCAGTCTACAAGGGCCAAGATTTTAAAGCCCATGATGGCACAATCTTAACCATGAAATTTAGTCCCGACGGCCAGTATTTAGCTACGGGAGGTGAAGATGGGGTTGTGCGTGTGTGGTACGTGATGGAATGTGAAAGAGATGAAATGGACATTCCAGGAGATGATCCTTCATGCATGTATTTCACAGTTAGTCATAGTTCCAAGTTAACTCCTCTATATGTTGACAAAGATAAAAAAACAAGATCCAGGAGCACAACGGTGAATTCAGATTCAGTGTGTGTCATCATTCCTCCTGCTTCTTTTCGATTGTCTGAGGAACCACTTCATGAGTTCCATGGGCATGATGGGCATGTGCTTGATATTTCATGGTCAAATAATAAGGTAAGTTAATACCTCAACACTTGTGTACTGAAGGATAAATTTATAGACTTCTGAGGTTCTAGAGAACCTTTTTCTGATTGCAAACTTATGCTTCTATCAGTGCTTACTATCATCGTCCATGGATAAAACTGTTCGGATGTGGCAAGTTGGATCGGAAGTCTGTGTCAAAGTGTTCCCTCACAATGATTATGGTAGGTGTTTATTTGTAATGTCATCATGTTGCCATCATCTGTCATACATGTGAATTGGCTTGTTGGTCTCACCAGCTCTTTTGCATTATCCATATGCAGTGACATGTGTGCAGTTTAATCCTATTAATGAGAATTACTTCATTAGCGGCTCTATAGATGGAAAAGTTCGTATGTGGAAAATTTCAGGATGTCATGTTGTGGATTGGGCTGTTATTAGAGAAATTGTCACTGCAGTTTGCTACTCTCCTGATGGCAAAGTTTGTTGTTACTGTTTTGTATAGTTGTACTCAAAAGTTTGATAATATGGAACTTTGTTTAAATCAATGTTTTCCTTCTGTCTTTTTCAGGGAGTAGTGGTTGGCACCTTAGCAGGAAACTGCCGCTTCTATAATGCATCAGGTATATATGAATTTTCTATCTTGAGGTTTGTTGAAATCTTTATGCATGGTGGAATACTTTGATCTATACTAAAGACTATCTTCTATTTTGCGTACTGTGACAACTGATCCTTCTTTACCATGCTGTTCACTTTGATATGTATATATATTTGTCACATCTCTTCACCTAGACTCGATACACCATTTAGATACAAATGTTGCCATTTGTCCTGCATACCACCAAGTTTCAGAACATCACATTCCCGTGTCCATCCTTAATGTTCTTCATCTGATTTGTTATTCCATCAAATGGGGTCTGGAATCGAGTTCTCAAAAATTGCTTTTGATAATTAGGAAACTTGTTATACTTTACCATGTGGCTTCAAAAGTTTCTATGGTTTACTTGTTTCTTTCGTTTTGATGGATCAGATAATATTCTATGGTTAGATGCTCAGTTCTCACTACATGGCAGAAAGAAGTCATTGAAGAGGATAACAGGGTTTCAGGTTATTTTCTACCGAAAGAAACCCTACATGGTTGATATGTTTGTATATGTCAACTTCATATATGCTATTTGTCTCCTACTGTTTGTTACTTACAAATTTTGATTCCACCTCCAGTTTTGCCCAACCAACCCTCATAAACTGATGGTCTCTTCTGCCGACTCACGAGTTTGGATCCTTGACGGCATTGATGTGGTTTTAAAATTCAAGTGTATGAAATCTTGTTCTCTTGATGTGATCCACTTATATCCAGGACAATGATTTGCAGAACAGAATCCATCATGTATCTTGTGTAATTGCTATCTTCAGGCATTCGGAACTCTGGAAGTCAGGTCTCCGCATCTTTCACTTCAGATGGACGGCACATTGTTTCTGCCAGTGGGGACTCCAATGTCTACATTTGGAGCCATGCCAACGATGCTGTGCCCACTTCTAACAAAGTGAAGAGCACATTGTCTTGTGAGTGCTTCTTTTCTAGCAATGCATCTATTGCAATACCTTGGAATGGTTTGCAATCCGGAAAAAAAGTCACTACCTCTGAGGTCCTCCATGGACAGAAGGATGTCTTCAGGGAGAAAGCTGGAGTCTCAGGAAATGGATATGGCTCTAATTGTCGCATAGAAGATTTGTTTGGAAGTAACACATTGTATTTATCACCTTGTTGTTTCTCCCCAAGCCACGAGTTCTTGGAGTATGTGCCAAAGAGCTCGGCAACTTGGCCAGAGGAGAACCTTCCATCGAGCTTCGCCGCATCTACCTTCTACAAGTCTCTGAAGACTTCTTCGTGGAACACCTCGCATGCCTGGGGTCTAGTGATGGTAACCGCTGGATTGGATGGAAGAATAAGATCCTACCAGAATTATGGATTGCCGCAACATCTATGATCAGTTTGGTTTTCACCTGGGCACACTGACATCTTTGTCATAATATTACTCGATAAAATTTTGGTGGAGCCTCCTTCCAGAGCTTGGTGATTGGCAAAGTTGACGCCGATGATCTGTTTGTAACATGTGCCCGGTGCTACTGCCAAAATGCTGCTCGAGTCACAAGTATACAACATAAGCTAGTGGTTCTTGAAGATATTTTGGCGCACCAACAGAAGAACGTGATAGACCGGGAAGGCTTGCATGTTCCTTGTAGATATGTTGTTGTGTAGGTGACATATTGGGGATTGGTGTTCTTTCTTGGTTCAGCATTGGACCCTTGGGGTTTTGGAGATACTTCCCGAAAACATTTGTCAATGTGTGTGTCAAGCATCCACCCAGTCTGCAGCAGCGATCGACAGATGGGTCTGGGTGAGGGTTTGCTGATACTGTTGCACGGAGAATATTCATTCAATTGTACAGATTCTTTCATTTAGTTTCTCAAGTGATTATGGTTTAGACTGTTTTATGAAGTTACCTCTATGTGAATGGATTGCTTGAAAGTTGGTCATGTTGGGTGGTGAGGTCTGAGTCGAAGCCTTCTTCTTCCATAACTTGCTCTGTCTAGTGACTCAATGGTATTCATTGCATGTTTGGGTAGAAGCCTACAATACCTGTGTCCCTACAGAAACAGCCATCACAAAGGTAGGGTATGGACATCAGAAGGCAAGATCTTGCTATTCAAGTGTAATCTACATTTACTTGGAACTACATTGACCCCATGGATTTATATATTTCTGATGCTTCATACAAGGTTAATATTTTATTCAATTATCCTACAGCAGCAGAAAAAAGATTGTTGAAGAACTATATACACATTTGACAAGGCACTTGAGCAAGGCAAGGTGAGGTCCAAGCATCTCGCACAGTTGCCGAGCGACGTCTTTGAGTGAAGCGTCACCTGGGTGCTCATCTGAACACTAGCATCGCGCACCTCAAGTGAGCACCCAACTTTAGAAAGGTAACCAAGTGTAATGATTACCATCATCACAAAGGTAGGATATGGTCATCAGCAGGCAAGATCTTGCTATTCTAAATTGTAACCGACATTTACTTTGGAACTACATTGGACACAATGGATTTATGTAGTTCTGATGCTTCATACAAGAGTGGTATGACATCTTGACGTGTAGCATTTTTAAAGGCACCAAACCGTTACATATATAGGTTTTTAGCGTGTAGGCATTGACATCAGAAGGCATCCCCTTCGTATTGATCTTCACAGCTGGTGAGTGAACACCAAAAGGAGAAGGAGATCATCATCGGTACAGGAAAACCGCATGCATGAGATTACAGTGAATTCGGAAATTTGCTGAAAATTATATCTAGTTACTTTTAAGATCAATTCCTTCATTAAACCTTCAGATTTGAAGAAAAGTCGACATGAAAGGAAAAGCTGCCACAAAGAATGGAATCAACATGCTTTATTGCCATGTTTGCACTAATCAGAGAAGGGGAGAGACTCCCATGACAGGTAATTAACTTATCCTCTTCACCTCCTAATCAGGTATGGGAGGGTGGATGATGTCATCATTCGATGAATCCAAGAGTTTGCATCCTCCCTCTACCTCAGAGACACTTCTGAGGCTCAGTGGATTGCCACCACAATTACATAACCAAGAAGACTGACAGATTCATCTCATTTCTTAGTCCACCAATTACAGAAATCAGTAACATAGTTGCTCAATGTAAAGGAACAATCAGCATCAGGCTTTGATTCCAGAAACCAATACATTAAAATGAGGAACTTGTCCAAATCCATTTTGTGTAGCCAAAACTAATAAGGCAAAGGTTAGAAAATACAAGTCAATCGGCATTGCCCTTTTTATGTGGAAGCAATGATGAGACCTTTGTATAATATGATAGAAAGGCAGAAGCCATTCCTTCCTAAATTAACGAGATATTATTCATCAATATCAGTGTAAAAGGAAATGGCTAGAAATTACAAATATGTTGGCTCTACCAAACCCTATCAAATCTAAAACGGCCAAAGATCACCCCAAAGAGATCGGCGAGCCTGGAGATGAAGTGTTGGATTCTTAGCTTGCGTGACCACCATTCGCTCGAATGCGCCTACAGAGCCATCCCGTTTGGTGGATCTACATATGTCCATCTGAATTTGCCTTCCCCTCCGCATTGGTGTGAAGATAATCCGACCCCAACCACTCCCAAGATCAGCATGGGTTTGTTCTTCTTCCTCATTTTCATTTTCATGGAACATGTTAGTCTCCGCAACATCAGAGGCATAGGGGACCAATGCGTCTTCAAACGGGCTCTCTGCGTCATCTTCTGTTGCAAATTGATCCTCTGAAAAAAACAGTAGCGCTTGTTATTAGTATCAGTATCTTCTCCTCTGCGTCAGCATATTGCCAAGAATGATTTGGAGCAACTAGAAACGACAAAAGAAGGTATTAAAAGAAGTGAGTTCAGTGGCTTGGTAGAATAGGAAGGAATCACTGAATTGGTATGCAGCCTGAGGTAATCTCCAAGTGGTTTTATAGCTTTGCCAGTATTAATGTCATCATGTCATGGAGCTACTTCCAAAGTTAATAATTCAGTTGCACAAAAACAAAAAGTTCAACATGATCTCTAGAAATGTTAACAAAGAATATATTATTCATTTAAAATGGTTCTCCTCTGGCCAAGGCGAACTATGTTCTTTTCTAGCTCATTGAAGTTGTTGTATTTTGTCCTTATTAACATTGCAGTTATCTACTTCAAAATCTCCATTAGCAGGCAGTCACAACACGAGATGGGACATGGAAATTGTTCAGAAATTTGTTTGCTGTTTCTAATCAATAAAGAGGAAGCCTACTAGGAATTTCCAATATGAGGGAGTCCAATGACTTATCTTGGGAGGATCCTCTAGTCCACAAAAAAACAACAAAATACTGATAATAAGACAAGAGACCATATAACAGTTATACATGGATAACTTGCCTGAAGTGTTGCTTATTAATAAGATCAATCATCAAAGAAGCCCTTACCGAATGCTTCAGACCAATATACATTTACAATGCAATATGTTTGAAGAAGCCAACAACCTAATGCACAGGGAAAATTGTCTAGATGTGTTCCAAGTTTCAATGAAAAGATGATTTATGATATTAAGAAAAACTTAAGGCCTGTCACATGAAGGAGTTCCCACGTCCAGCAGTATATATATATATATATATATATATAGCAAGGAGTAATAATGGATGCAAATGGTCTGATACATGATATTGACTATATATGTGTGATCATGAAACTGCTAGCATGATCAAATTGTGGTATCATATGATAGGAAATTTAACAGAGTTCTGCATAATTAGAAAGATAAATGACAAATCCATCTTTACCTAGAAGTGTTACAAGATATTATATAAGTAGCATTTCAATAAAATTGCAAAGCATTTTCTATTAGTAATAACTTCAATAAACAGAAACAATCAATTCAAGATAAAACAACAACTATTACTGTGAACAAGTTGAACTGAATTCATAATTGCAATGAGTCTAATGAGACGATTAGCTACCAAAGTCAATGATAAGATCCTCTGGATTCCTCTTAGCAAGTCGTTCTTTCAGTGTCTCAAACTCCATTCCATCAAGTGGCCAAGCTTCCCTACTCAAGACAAAAGGAGATAAAAAGCCAGAGTTGTTTAAATCACTTCATATATTAAAATGATGTAATGATTCATGGCTTTTCTGTTTACTGACAAAAGTAGAAGAATAATGCAGGACACAATAACACAAAGTTGAGTTATATACATCACAAAGAATGAAGTTTAGTTGCAAAACATAAATACTATGCTGAATGTAAGAAGTGGATTGCAAACATTAAGATTTTGTTAAAAATAAATTATCTGGCAGTCTTCAAAACATTTACATGACCATGTTGTGACTCATCAATAAATAAATTTGGTTGGATGGAATGCAAAACCAAAGTTGAAGTAATAAGATCATGAACATGTGGAGACAACACGGATACATGAAAATAAGTACGTGTTTAAGTTGTACAAACATATACCTTTACATGCAAGTATTCATGTCATCTATTTAAACATGAGATAGGAAAAAACTTATACAGTAAAATCCATTAAAGGTAAAGCCACAGAGCTCATGTTCATGGATCATCATCTACACACCTAAAGATGCTAAAAGACCATAAAACAAAAAGATGCACAATATCAATTAAACAGAAAATGCAATTCCATTTCAGTTCTCTCTTTCAAACAAATTAGGCATCATAAGCTGACATCATTAATTCATTCGAACATTCGCTCCAGTATAACCAAAGTAATACAGTAGCGTTGCCCGTCAAGATTTCTCCTACCAGAACAAACAACCATGCACAAAAACAAAGAATTAATACAGTATGTAAACAAGTGAACTAAGCTCATATTCAAGCATGAATTACCTAACAAACCAATACATCGATCATCTCAACAGTATAATCAAGCCAACACAACAAAAAGTGCCATAATAGGTAAAAAAACATATATCCGAGTAGTGATTCAGCAATTATGAAGAAAGTTAGGCTTTATTGCTTTGCAGAATAACTACTAAAACGAAACTTGTGAAAAGAAAAAAAACGTAAAACAGCCTAAGCAAGCATGAACAAAGCCTATCACCCTCCAAATAAGTAGATTACACATACTTTGCTCTAATCATTTAAAGTCACAGACTTGTAGTACTTGCCTAGAGTTCAACAAGCAACAAAACAGTTATAAAAATATGAAGTCATCTAGCATAAGCACGGTAAGCATACACACAACAGAAGTAAAATCAATCAAGAATTTGATAAAGATAAGACTGAAGACCAAAAACTCATGCAAATTCAGAAAAAATAGTTTAGCCATATGTTCTTACTGTGGTCGTTTGCCACGTCTCAGTGCAACAAAACAGAATTTCTCATCCTCAAAACCACGTAATGGCTCACCTTTAGACCGCTGTAAATACATATATAATGCAGATAAATAATTAGCAAACAGAAGACAGATGATCATTAAGAAATTGAAAATCCGAATCACCACATTTGATAGCTCGGAAGAAGTATCCTATTGAAAGATGATTGCCAATATGAAGTGATACTTTACCCAACATTGTTATATTTATCCTCATAATTAGTTCAAAGAGTCTGAAGGAATCATGACATCTCCAGACCAAATATTTGCAACAACTAGAATATTTCATCTCAACTCATTCAACAGAAAAATCCTTCAAAATTATATAGCTTCACAGCATATTGAAATTCATTATTTAAACTTCCAAACATTTTGTGTTTCAGATATTATTCCTTCTTAAACCCACTGAGAATTGTTAGGTGAGCCTTTTGCAGTACAAACTAGACGAGTATGTGACCACTCAATTGATCTCTTAGAAACATTGACACAGTCATCGTATTATTTCTGAGTCCAAGCTCTGTCAAAAGATTCAAAACGGAGCTCAATTAACCAAAATAAGCTACGCCAGATACTGACATAAATCTGATGCAGTAGTCTTAACAACACCATTGTATCTAGGCATCAGGTTCACAAACAGAATACCATCTTGTAGCCAAAGAAACAAAACATAAAAAATTGGAAATACCTTATATGCACGTTGTGATGATGTTCTCTCGAGTCTTTGAACAAAGTGACAATATTTACTAGTATTCTCCAAAGGACAGCGTCCATCATGGGGACACTAAAAAGATCAGAGAAATAAAGGGAGAACAATCAAATGATTTCTTTAATTCATAATATCATAATATGGAAAATGTCACCACAGAACTCACAGGGGCAACCACAAATGCACCATTTTTTAGTAAGCCCTTAGGTTGAACAATGCTTTTCTTATCACTAGAAGCCACATTAGATGATTCACCATTCTTGCGGCATTTCTTTGAAGCAAACAAATCAAGATATGAACAAAGCATCAAAATATTGATGAACCAAAGTATCAATAAGAGAAATACAAACCTAAACAACTGGGACAGTCAGCTTACCCTCTTTGCCATCCATAAAATATAGGAACGCATTTGTGTTATAATTTTTGATCCATGTGGAGTTCCAGGCTCCAACAAAACCTATCCCAAACAGGCAAACACCACCCTTCTCAGATAAGATTGATTGTATAAAAAAATCAACTCAAGAACCCAAATGTCAAACAAGCTAAACTTCAGCACAAATTTTAGAGAAGTGGATAAAACATCATGGCTATTGTTGACCCAGCAACTCCAGCTGAAGAAAAATGACAAAAGCAAGGAAATATCAAATGCCCAATGGTTGTGCTATCAAGTGCCTGATGGTTCAGAAGGCACAACCATACATAACAAAATCGCATAGTAACTGTGCAGATTTTAATACATACTCATATGATTTGTTTAAGTTCCCAACTATCTAGCCTAGTCTGATAATGCATAAAAGAGTTCCTGCGAGCTTTTTTACTATTTGCCTAAAATTCCTCTTGGCTCTTATAGAATGACAAACAGATCTGCCAAATCTCTAAAAAATTTAATAGTCAAAAGGAACTCGCATCTATTAATATGTTTTACTCGATCATATAAGAATTACAAGCATTTTTAAATTAATAAACAGTAAACAATTCCATATCAATACTTAAGGCATCTAGAAATCTAACAGTCAGGTAATTTTATGGAGAATTTTTTAGTTGTGTCTCATTAGCAATGTTGTGTGTATAAATTTGGTTCGAAAACCATTAAATCGTTAGGAGTCAAACTCTCAAATATGTAGGTTTTTCTTAGATAGAATCTTATTAAGAGATAAATTTTACTTTGTTTTTTAGTATTTTAGTTTTTTTGTATATGACTCTTTAATGCCCCGGTCAATGCTATTCTATGATGATGCAATATATTATCTAGTTATTGGAACAAGAATCTCAATTCCTAGATCCATACCACATGTTAGGCATGACAAGCATAGAACTAGAGAACAGAGATCATGGTGGAAGGCCAGAACTTGAGCAAGTCCAGTTAATCTCTCTTCCTGTAATCCATTTTGATCATATTTCTTGTCATAAAAGACTACATTTTCTAAACTTCAAAACTAACATAGCAATATGTTAAATCTTACGGCAATATAAAATTTTGACAAATGTTGGTAGTACTAAATTGCCTGCCTGATTCCAACAGCAAGGCAATGATAATAGGATTGAAAGAACTAATACAATGGATCGAAAAAACCAATATAATGAATATAGTTTATAAAATAATTCTAGCAATATTTTAACTTATATCTACTGAACAATAATCTGGATTTGATAGACCGGTATCCTTAGTGTGACTGATTGAACAAGTAGACATTTATCTTTGTACCCAGCCCAAGTTCAGCGTGTTCTCAGGTTGAGTCTGAATTGACATGTCAGGTTGCTCCGCTCTTTTCTTGTCCCTTTCTTATTTAGTACATATGGACTTTTCTTATTTAGGACATATGGATATTCCAAAAAATGAACATCAAGACCAACATAAGAGGAAATGAATTTCCATGACAAGATAATGTCTGTTTATAACAATCAATATATAATTAAGTAAATTTTGCTTCATTCCAGTAGTTGCTACATGTGTTATCTTGTTTACATGCTCATTTAGAGATAAAAGGTTCTTGAATGAAGACTTACAAGTGTAGAGCTAATGAATCAAATCTTAGTTTAAAACACTTTCATCATCTTGAAGTCAAGGACTACTAGGACAACAAACATAATAAGAGTTATCATGAATTAGAAAATGTAATTAGAATTGTTATGAATTAGAATTTGCATTCTAACTTACAAAATCTACTGCATTTCTACAAAATGTCAAATGGCCCTATAACATAGAGAGGCCATGATGTGTGATCAATATGGCTTTGGATGTAGTGCCTTAAAGTAATGTTCTAAAAACATGCAGAATTGCATCTACCTCTTCCAATATCATAATAAAGATAGGAAGACAAAGAAGATTCAAACTATCTCAGGTTTATGTTGTTATTTCTTTAGATCCCGTCCTCCACAAGGTTTAACAGAAACAGTACATAACATAGATATCAGTAGGAACTGAAAGTGTCGAATTTATCAAAGAAAATGTCATGCTTTTGCAGATATCAAATATCCCTACTTCCAATCACAATGGCCGAAGATGAGACATATGTTGTAAATAAGAAGCTGCTTTGAACTGATTGATCAAATGAACATTTGAAAACATACGTTCACTCGGATAAATAGTAGATTCAAACTAGAGGTACTAAAAGACAACAAGGAGCTTTTAGAGAATAAAGGTTACCAATTGCAAGTCAACAAACAAATATATACAGAATAGACAATCATGTATGAGTAACAAAATATAACTGACAAAGCATGGATAGATGGATTACAAACACTAATAGTGATTGTAGCACATACCAAAACATCTCGTGTAAGGTCCCAAAGTTGACGCACAATTGTGATCCGATCACTAAGTGATGGTATCTCCCCAAGAGCATAAGACTTCATTCGGTTTCCATAAATAAAAGGTAAAAAAAATTAGTCAATGCAGAAAAAGTTATAACTTCAAAACCTTTTACACCATATCAAATGGTATACAATCCCAAGTAAAGAAAGATTCATCAAAGGAACACAGAGATTCCTCCCTTTTCATAAAACCAAAAAACAATTAATGGTCAACCAAAGAAGACTCCAGTTAAAATGTTAAAGATGCAACAACACTGGAAAGAAGAAAATTCTAATTACCATGCCATGCCCTTTCCTCATTAAAACACTCTAAGATAGGTGCGAAGCATTAATTGAAAAAAAATAAAGATATCACTCATCTTGATTAAAAGAATTAGTCAGGAATGCAACTGTTTCCTGATTATTCTTCCTTGTGCAATATGAAGTCCATTAACCTTAGCAATACCATTCACAAACACTAGGACAAGACAGTTGCCTATAGAGGATTTTGTAGCAGTTTAGAAATCTTACAGAAATTACGAGATCATGCTTTCTATCATGTCTGTCCAGGTTACGGTTCAATGCTTGAATGCTATCATAGCTGTGAATTATGGGCAATCCTTTCAAATCTGTCACAAGAGTAATAACAAGTCATGTAGTTAGAACTTGGATGCCAGATAAGTTGACAAGTAGTGTAATGCATAAATTGTTATTGTACATTACATGTCAAATACAATGAGAAGGATGATCTTAACAGAATTTATTTTGTTATCAGGGTGTGTAGTAGAGTCCCATAGAAAAGAGGCCTTATACAAGTAAATCAAATCTATGCACCATATGAGGTTATTATCAAGTAAATGATAATATATATCTTAACCACAAATGCTAAAAAGTGTTGCACTCCGAAACATTAGGGGATGACATGCAAGCATAGCAAAATATGCAAAATCCCTATGAAATTGGAGATTCTGCACAACCATTAAGTGAAAGAACTAAAATTTAACCGAAGTACGATTCTATATGGAGAAGGTGATCAAGAGTGGCATCGACTTGTCATTATCTAATCTGGAATTTATCTGGTGATGATGATGTACTGTACCTAATTTTTCAGAATCTAAATCTTATCATCCTAACAATTATTATGATGTTCATATCACTGATCATCTTACCCAGTCCTTTGTTTTGTATTTCATGTGATTCAGTTGTATTAGAATTATCTTCTACTTCCTTTTCTTTTCCAATCCTCACACAGTCTTCCTAAAACTTTTCCTTTCTTGTCCTTATTATAGAGATCCATCAGCTCTTCCAAGAATTTAAGGACATAATATTGTTAAGGTGTCAACACAGAAATGCATGCACCATCAAATCAACTTACCTTGTAAAAGGCTTTGAGCAGCTCTTTGCATCGATTTGGATGGTTCTACCAAATTTATTCTTTCCAAAGAACGGGGCCAGACCTCCCGCATTGCCCTGAGAACTTCGGAAGTTTTAATTAAATGCAGAGAACAACAAAAAATAACATGCCCTCCATTTCCTTAAAAGAACCAGTAACATTTCCATTTTACAGGACAAATGAATTCAATTCTTAGAAATAAAATCAAAACAAGGAGTTCTCACCAAAGCGCTGAACCAGGTCCGGCACCAAAATCCAATACTTTCGAAGGAGAGAAGTCCGGCAGCCTCCTGCGGACCTACAAGCACAAACCAACTGTTAAAAGATGAAAGACACAAAATGGGGCAATTCACCGAGAAATCACATGATTCTATAATAAAGGTGGCAGGTTTGGACCTCACGGAGGACCCGGTGGCACGCGGAGTACACGGCAGGCATGCGGGAGGCCACATATGCCACGGTCTCGTCTTCCCTATACTTGAGGCCGATGTCTCCATAGGCGGACTGTATCTTCCACCGGCCGGCCAGGTGCTCGACGGGCCTAAAAGGGTCGTCCACGAGGTCGCGGTAGGCGGAGGCGGCAAGCTGGAGGTTGGCATCCTTGATCCTGTTGAAGGACTCCGAAAGGAGCAACACCTTCCGGTTCATATGGGAATTATCCCTGTCTGCTCCGAAGAATTAGTACCACATCAATGACTAACAAGAAGAAGAGCATCAACGAATCGATTATGGGGAAGATGGGAGACCTCGGAGGAACTTCTTGATGGCGCGGCGGAGGGAGAGGGGGACGAGGTGGATACCCTCGGATTGCTTGGCGGCGGAGCGGAGGGTTTCGGGGGTGAAGACCTTCTGCGCGGCCTCGGGGAGCAGAGACGCAGCCATCTCGATCACTGGTGACCGCTGCGTGTTTCTTGGAAGGACAGAGGTAGGGTTTAAAGGTATTATAAGAGGGTTTCGGGTCTTTCGGCCATGGGGTAAAGGCGGGTCGGATATTTATCCCTCCGAATCCGACCTCCTGCCAGAGTAAGTGGGTCGGACATTTCCATCCGATATCTTTAAATTTGATCCGTTATCTACCGACCTTTACCGCACCCTCCGTGACGTTTTGTTGCTGGCCGTCGTACGAAATTTCTAGGGCTTCTGCTCGCGAGAGAGAGAGAGAGAGAAGAGAGGGGCTTCTCCACTTCCGGAATGGCGGACGACGACTATGACGATGTCGACATGGGGTTTGACTCCATCTTTCTCTCTCTGCGTTTGCCTCATTGTTTTCCTTTATTCTTTTGCTTGATATCTTCTTTCGATTATATACGGGTTCTGGAGACGTCTTCCCGTGTGTTGTTATATTTGATGAGATAAAACCCTCGTTTTTAAATCAATTGATCTGCTCTGCGTGGTGGTGGCTGATTTTACTTTGATTGCTCACGAGGTTGTACTCTTCTTTGGCTTGGAATGTGTTGGAGTTCTGCGGTTCTAGTAGATATACTAATATTTAGGGGTAGCAATTGATATGATGTTTTTACCCTTCTGAGGGTTTGTAGTGTTATCCTAAGTCTCGGAGGAGAGCTGCTTTCTCTACAAGAACAGTGGGCTGAATGATCTTTCGTAGAACACTTTATGCTTGGGATAATTATTGAGGAAAGATGGAGAGTACAAGGCGAAGATACTAAGAAATTTAGTATTTAAGTTCAAGATATGGTTGACTTTTAACATGTGATTGAAGTTTTAAGATACTAAGAAACATAGAATAGTTAAATAAGGTTTATTGATGATGCTAAAACCGAAAACTTGCACAATCCAAGGTCTTTACGACAATGAATTTTTCAAAGTAGTTTTGATGAAATAGCACTAGAATTGTAATAGATTTATTCAGCAATTGAGAATTTCATTTATTATAAACAGCCAAACATGATTCTTGTGGCATTAAAAGAGATTTTGCATCAATTACAAGAAGCAAGAAACCAAACACATATTGGGACAAATAAAAAATATTGGTCTGTGACCATGGACGCTTCAAATTGTCTTCCATGTCTGTGTCATGACCATAGACATGTGGCAGCTACTTTTAAAAATATAAGGAGATTTGTAGTACCTACATTTTATCTATGTTATTGCATTGTATATTTGATAGTACACTTGTATGATCTTTATTGGACATCAAGGCATGACGAGTTGAAGTTTTATGTTTGTAGTTGGGACTTTTGACTTGTTCATATTATTTTTAGGTTAAATTCGCTCCGAGGTATGAAGTTATGAAATTTTAGCTATAAAACTTTGACTGTATATCAGTCTGAGATGAGATTTCTCTGTGTTCTGGTGAGTAAACATCCTTAAAGTTGATCTCGTTGAGACAGTTTCCTTTATAATATCCGCTTCTGTTGAACCTAAATACACCCTTAGAGTTGGTATTAAGATTGATGAAATATTATGATCCATATAAGGCATCACATATTTGATTTCTTCTCTTAACCACCATCATGCAGCTACATTTTATGTGTATGTTTTGTGTTAACATTCTGTTAAGGATCTTGTGCTTGGGGAGCCAATATAGTGGGCTCAGTTACTGTGTTCCAGTGTTGGATTATGCTTTTATTATAGCATTATATTAGATCTCCCTTATTATGTGCTGAATAACAAGGCATTAGCATACACTACTAGATGTTGGTTGATTGTGAAATAGCACTATTTGATTTCAGAGTGTTATTGCAGTTATGAAGATGAACCACCAGAACCCGAAATTGAGGTAGACATTAAGTTTGCTTTTCTAGATCAATTAACATATCACTCAATTTGGTCACTGGTGATAATATAATACAAATTGCAACTGTGAAGGAAGGAGTTGAGGAGGATCAGGAAAACAATGAAGATGCTCCAGACGATGTTGTGGGGCCAGAGGCTGAAGACAAGGAACAAGAAAAAGTTGAACGGCCTAGAAAAACATCAAAATACATGACAAAATATGAACGTGCTAGAATTCTTGGTACACGAGCTCTGCAAATTAGGTTTGTACTTTTAAGGTTTATCTGTGCAAAGTATGTGTGGATTTATACTAGCTTATTCGTTAATGGCTAACTTTGATCGAACAGCATGAATGCTCCTGTGATGGTTGAGCTAGAGGGTGAGACTGATCCTCTGGAGGTATGTTCAAACTTCAAAATTCTGATTTCTTTGTTTACTTTTAGATATCACCAAATTTTGCTAGTCAAGATTGGGCTTGAAGAAACTTCAAAAGGAAGTGCTCTAAAATGTTGTGTTTGTTGTTAATATAGAATGAAGTGGCTTATCCCCCTTTTAATAAAAAATGATAGTTGATGTATTCCTGTTTCATAATGATGTATGATTTGCATCTTTTTTATGATGTCAGTCCCATTATCCTTGACGTCCAAACAAATTTTGCTGTGTGACTTTGGGATTTTAATTGTTGCATCTAGATTGCTACTATAATCTCACTTCTCTTGTGCAAATTTAGATTGCAATGAAAGAACTTCGCGAGCGTAAGATACCATTTACCATTCGACGGTATTTGCCAGATGGAAGGTGCTGTGCTTTCCTCAGTTCTTTGTGTTATCTCTGAACCATACTTGGATCTGGCCTTATTAATAATGCTGATCGCAATTGCTCTGAAACATTGCCACAGCTACGAGGACTGGGGAGTCGACGAATTAATAGTGGAGGATTCATGGAAGAGGCAAGTTGGTGGGGACTAACATGACGATCATCCGCAGTTGTTTTCGGGGATTCTACACGAATTGAACCTCTTTCGGCTACATGCCTAACTTCTTAAACTGAATTAGACAGTTTCGCTTGGAAACGTATCATCTGAACTACTTGCTTCAATTGTAATGTTCGAAAGTGCGACAGTTTATGTAACTGCTTTCAAATTGTTAGTTTTACCGTAGATGTTTGTCTTGCTTCAAACAATCTCCCAATACATTCTCGTTTATTTTGTTTAATACAGCCACACTGGGTAATAAAGTAACCCTTATTGCCAAACGTGATATCATTACTTCATTCAAGAAATCTACTCTGTTATAAACTCACACTACAGGACAGAGATGCTAGCGAGTGTTCTCGATCATTCGAGTTATGTCCTCGCAATATGATCCACTTGTTGCTTGTCCCTTAGCCTAATGAAACAGAGAATCTTCTTGTTTATATGCTGCTGCTAAACGTGGCATCCTTCCTCATTATTCTCTTCATCACAAGGCCAATAACACAATCTGTAAAGCTGTCGCTCACTGCAGCAGCCTTCCTGAAGCCACGATATAAACCTGCGTAGGTCCATGATTGGGGTGGGGGGGGGGGGACACATGCGTGAACAAGTCGTGAACCCATCAAGAAAAGGATGGTGTTGAGAGAGAGAGAGAGAGAGAGAGAGCCGTCCCTTTCCCACCACCACCAACCACATACTGAAGCCACTGTCGTACATCACCAGCGCCGATCGATAGTCCAAAACCATGTCAAAATCTTGACTCAGAAAGAGCTGCCGTTTTGGTTTCCCCGCAAGAAAAATCTGCCATGCCTGGCCGCCGGTATCAGGAAACTTCCCTGACCGGCGGACCATGAGTCACGACTGATTAATCTAATCCATGCCTCCTTCCATCAGCTAATCGGATTGCGTTTTCTCTCGAGTCTGACAAGTGCGTGCAGAGATGCATTGTTGCTTCCGAGACCTGAGTTTTGTGCTGACGACGCACTGGGCCAGATGATGAGCATCACTGACGTGGATCCACGCTTGCAGGTACGCCACAGGTTCCATTTCTTTTTATTACAGTGTTGGCAGCTATTTATAATTGATTGGTCCTTCATTTTTATTAGTCAGATTTGTAGTTCATACCTATCAAGCACATCTTCCTCATAGTCCTTTGCAAGAATTGACTAGAATGATCTAGAAATATAAGTGTGTTCTGTAAGAAGAATCTTACTTTTCTCAGAAAATAACTTAAAATATGTGAGATACGAGGAATTAAATTCTTGCAGCTTCTTCGCAATCTCTGTTTGGATAAGTGAGGTTATATGTCCGCCTCTTATCATCCATGAGCTTCGAACGGAACACATGATAAGCTTGTGAGCTCCACATGGTTCGTGCATCCGTCGGTAGCAGGCAACGTACTGAGGAAGAAGACACCCACTGCTGTCCTCGCGGCAGCCGTCAAAGAGTCAAGTCTCGCGGGCGGAACCGACGACGTTTTGCCAACCAAAACAATGCTGTCTTACCTTCTCATCTTGCACCCAGTTTCGTACCTGCGCCTCGAGTAGGTTAAGTCGGACATGGACCAGTGGGTCCCGCGGGTCTCCCTATTAGGACTGCGGGTGGGTGGGGAGGTCGACACGAACTGGTGGCTGTAAAGCATTCTTCTTTATCCGAGCTGGCCACAGTATCTCCGTACGTACGCGTCGCATCCACCGCCGACGGTCGCCACGGCGTAGCTCATGGATTCTGCCTTCTTCCTAAAGGGGCAGTTGCGTCACTTCATCGTTCCGACCGCCGGCACCATTGTTATTTTACGGAGCATCCGCCCGCCCTTCCGAAATCCGTATCTTTATCCTAATTCCCTTCTCCTTTCGGCGCCTCAAGGCGAAGCAACGAAGCCAACCGCCAGACAGCAACGGCCATTGGTCCATCTCGAATCGATTCCACTGCATGCCCCCTTCTTCTTCTTCTCCTAGAAAGCCCGCATCTTCCCGTGAAATCCCTGCTCGGGTCGCCGTCTCCGGACTGGGTGGTGTCGTGGAGTTTGGGTGATGGGGTCGTGGATTTCGAGCATCGTGCGGCCGGAAGAGGAGGCCGGCGGGCTCGGAGACCTGCCGGAGAGCTGCGTCGTGGAAGTGCTGCTCTACCTCGACCCTCTGGAGATATGCCGTGCGGCGCGTCTCAGCCGCGCATTCCGCGGGGCGGCGTCGGCGGACTTCGTGTGGGAGACGAAGCTGCCGGAGAACTACGAGTATTTGATGGGATTGGCCTCGGGCGAGAGGCGCCCGGGGAAAGAGACGAGTCTCTGCAAGAAGGAGATCTATGCGCGTCTTTGCCGGCCGAACCCCTTCGACGGAGGCACCAAGGTATTCTTCCATTTCTTTCTTGCGATTATACCAACAGGATACAAGGAATCGACGATTTCTATCTCTCGGTCGATTTTGCGATCGGGATTATACGGACGGGATCGAAGAAATCGATGGAGTAAATTTTAGGGTTTGGGCAGGATTTCCATGTTTAATTTTTGGATATAATCGAAGAGCATTAGCAGTAATTGAAAGCATTGTGCCCCTTTCTTGTCTGGGGGTTTCATCTAACGTTAGCTTCGCATTTGGCGAGCAGGAATTCTGGCTGGAGAAGAGTAGTGGTGGAATTTGCTTGTCCATTTCCTCAAAGGCATTGCTGATCACAGGAATCGATGACAGGAGATACTGGAAATACCTCCCTACCGATGAATCTAGGTATCGAATCTTATCTATGAATGAACAGATGATGTTGGTCTCATTGTGTGTGATATTGCTCATCCAAAATCCCACAAATTTTGGAGCTCAAACCTTCATCCTTTAGCTTTTGATCAACATAATATGAGTTTGGTAGATGTCTTAGTGTCAAATAGCTTGTAGCAGATTTTTTCTGCCCTTGAAGTGTTTGTGCATTAACAAGCCTTGTGAGGTAACCTCTTGCACGTCTTCGCAATTAGCCTTGCATGACATGTCGTACATGGCACTCCCTTTCGAGCATTGGATATCGAGAAAACGAATAGATGTTATCTCTACCAGATCACTATGATTACTGTATGCATACGATACAGCTTTATGAAACCATTCTTGTTGTCCATTATGAGATCTTTGGTCTTTTGGTTTCTGTCTGTGATATCGAATATGGTTGGAATTTGGTCTCTACCTCTTCCGAATGCCACTCCTTCTGTGATGTGTGTAATTTGATCCTTTGGTAAAATCATCAGCTGAATGGATTCTGATGCTGTTGAATCCCGATTGGTTTGTACAAGTTTTCGGTTGTGTGATCACTTTTTGTCATGATATAGCCATTTAACTTGATAATTCTTTCAAGGCATAATTTGTATGTATATTGTGAATTGAACATCGTCAATGTATCGACAACACTGATTCGACAAAGTCTCTCTCGGCCATTTGATACTGTTGTCTGCCATTACTTTCTAAAATAATAATTACTCTCTAGATATAAAGATATGCATTGAAGGTTGTTAACCAGTGTTAAAGATGGTCCGGTGATCTGTCCTATACGATAACATTGATTCAATGCGGTCAAAGTGTGTCTCGATTTCGTATTTTGGTTGTTTTGAAATGGTAGTTCATTTCTAATCAACTCTTTGTTGCGGCTATTTGGAACGGGTTTATTTTGCAACCAACATTTGATTATTTATCGACCGTCAAGAGTTTGATTTCTGATATTGGTTGAAATTAATTGTGCTCACAAAGTTGTTTTTATCTTTATGTGCAAAGTGTGTTCTCAAACTTTTAGCAATTAAATCATATTATGATTGCTAATTTTACGAATGATAGCAAAAACTTAATATTTCCTCGTGCAGGTTTGGCATGGTCGCATATCTTCAGCAAGTGTGGTGGTTTGAGGTAAATGGAGGAATCGATTTCTGCTTCCCGGCCGGTACCTACAGCCTATTCGTCCGACTCCACCTGGGTCGAGCTTCCAAGCGTTTTGGTCATCGGATTTGTAGCTCCGAGCACGTCCATGGGTGGGACAGGAAACCAGTGCAGTTCCAGCTCTCAACATCGAACGGACACCGGATTCTGTCCCAGTGCTACTTAAACAAACCGGGGAGTTGGATTCTTTACCATGCAGGAGATTTTGTGGTAGACAATTGCAATGCGCCAACCACGTTGAGGTTTTCGATGACACAAATCGATTGCACGCACACAAAAGGTGGCCTTTGCGTCGACTCTGTTTTGATATATCCCAAGGGTTTTAGACAGAGAAAGGTGTCTAGCACCAGCATGTAACATTGTAGTATTAATGGCTATCCCAATTGGAATGAGATGTATATAAACTCTTTTTGTTCCCATCAATTTTGAGTATGAAATTAAAGAATGGTCGTATGGTCAGATGCAGTCTCAGCCTCTGCCATGATTGATCACATGAAGTACAAACTTTTCTTTCTTATCCTTTGTGACTTGTGGTTGGATGGCGTTGTCTTTCCACTCTCGCTTGAAAGCTATGAGTCTTCGATGCTTTCGGGACTCCATCTTCCATCACAGACAAAACTATAAATAAAAGGTTTGATGTAATGCTCATGTATGTTCGTATTTATTGATTTTATTTATACTTTACATAACATATAAAAGGCTGATAGTAGACTTAATAGCCTCACTTTTTTTAGTTTTGATGATCATCTTAGGCTTGCAAATAAATGTTGTTAGCTATGAAATGTTTGCTGAAATGATTGCTTGTGGATCCCGAGTATAATACTCTTTATAACCCGTTCTCTATTTTGTAGATCCTAAAGGACCATAGAAGGTTTCGGAGAGACTAATCTTTGCGGACAAAGATGCATCGGTGTCGTACTACTTAAACAAAATTAACTAAGTGCATAACAATATGATAGTGCGATCGACCTGCTAGGGTATGTTGATGTCGACCGAGGGCTCCAATCACGAGCACTTGCACTTTGTATCGATCACACTGGTGAATTAGTATCTCATGAGCCATGTGAATTAAGATGCAATCAAATGAGATGCATCTGTATGGTGGTGAGATTTGAGAATGTCACTTTTATCTCTTGGATTCAAAAATCTAAGAATATTTATAAATTTTGAACTTATTCATCAAAGTCACTATTGTTGATAGCGTATTTACTATTGTGAATCAGTGTCTCATGAGCAGAAAGAAAGGGACAATCATGAAAAAAGAAGACCAACAAAACAAAAGAGATTTCTATTGTTGATACCATATTTACTATTTATAATCTCATTTTTAATTTTTTTTAATATTCATAAGATACCTCTCAATAAATGAATGAATGTCAATCTCATCAACTTATCCCTTAATTATCGTAATATTTTTCAAGACTCAATTAGTGTTGATGCTTAACGAGACGATTGGCCGACAGATGAAATATGACAATATGAAGTAATGATATTTGAGGGGTTATTATAAGAAATAAGGGTATAATTAGTAATTGAGAAGTTGTATTTAGTATAATTATATTTTATTATTTTTTAAAATGATTGTATAAAGTAAAGGGATATTAATAGCAAAAAAAAATGAATTGTCAATAGCAATATTCCAAACAAATATTATAAATTAAAAGATACTAATGCTATTGATTCTCAAAGGAAACAACAATTCAACCACTAATTAACTGACTCATCCATCTCAAGCTCTTAGAATGATGACAAGAGTTTCTTAATTTATCATTGTTTACTAAAGATAAACCTATTTTAATATCTAATTATCCTTTTTCTCCAGAAATGGTTGTCAGGAATAACTTTGCATTCACAGTTGTAATAGTTGTATTGGACGAATCATTTTCAATCATTTTAATATCTAGTTATCAGGTCCTGCAACTCTTTGGATCTATTCCTCCTGGTGGTTGGCCTTTGCTTTCCACGATGCTGTTTGTTGGCGTGACGCTCCCTCCATGGAGTATCTGAAGGACTGGACAGCCATTAATGAGTTGAATGTGACCTCGAGACGCCGTGTGTGACCAGCAATTCTCGATCTATCCAAAGTCAACCGTTTCCTGTAAGTAATCGTAAAAGTAGTAATTGACTTGCATCTGAGTCATATTAAAGATTGAAATGATGAGGTAAATAGGCTACGACCTGTCCCCTCTCTGTGCATGCGATGCCCTGCTTCGCCGCCGCTAGCGGCCACAATTGACGTCGCAGCGTTCGACGTTTTACTGGTATGAACGCCTAGTAGTTAATACTTTGAACGATTAATAAAGACTCAGATAGATCAAATCGCTTGTGGCAGACATGAAGACACGAAGCTCGAAGGGAAATCCGATAGAAGATAAGATTTTTTCAAGTAAATCTTATCTATTCTGTTGAGGAAAATCCTTCTTCCTAATCCTATAAATAAGAAAGAAACGTGTTAATGTATTCAAGCTAAGCTATTTCATTTTTTAATAAAGTTTTTTCTATTATTGTTCTTTATCTTCTATTATTTCTATCAAATTTGAATAAGGCAGTTCATAGATCAAATCCTCCTCCCACCAAAGCTTGAGATCATGGAGTTGGCCAGGCAAAGGTTCCTTTTTGCCGCAAGTGTCTTCGTCCTGTGCTTTCATAGCTTCTGCCACGCTGAGAAACGTCCGTCTCTTGTCCCTAGTTGAGATATATCTGTACCCTCTTCATTCGCTGATACTGACAAGCTTCTTGTGTCTCTCTGTTTTGACAGCTCCCTCCTACACCTTCGTGAAGCATGCAGCGGACGGTCCGACGGTGTCCTACCATGACTACATCATCGTCGGTGGGGGAACTGCCGGCTGCCCTTTGGCCGCCACCCTTTCGCGCAGCTTCGACGTGCTGGTGCTGGAACGAGGAGGATCTCCCTACGGCAACAGCAACATATCCAACCTGGCGACCTTTGTCCGCAACCTGGCTGACCTCACTCCGACCTCCCCCACCCAACGCTTCGTCTCCGAGGACGGGGTCATCAACGCGCGAGCCCGCGTCCTCGGCGGCGGGACCTGCATCAACGCCGGGTTCTACTCCCGCGCCAGCGCCCAGGAGGTGAGAGAGATGGGCTGGGACGTGGAGTTGGTGAACCGGTCATACCGATGGGTGGAGGAGGAGGTGGCCTCCGAGCACCAGCTGACTCAGTGGACTTCCGCGCTGAAGGAGGGGCTTCTCCATGCCGGAGTGACACCGTACAACGGGTTTACGTACGATCACTTGTACGGAACCAAGATCGGAGGGACGACGTTCGATCGAGATGGTCATCGGCACACCGCCGCCGACCTGCTCAAGTACGCCGACCCCAACAGGCTGACCGTGCTCTTGCGCGCCACGGCGCAGAGGATTTTATTCAGGGACGGAGGTGGGAGCACTCTTACACGCATTACATGTAGCTCTTAGTGGATGCATTCGAACAATAAATATGACATGATGATGCAGGAAGACAGAGACCACGGGCGTCTGGTGTCGTGTACAAGGACGAGAAGGGCAACGTGCACGAGGCCTACCTGAAAGACTGCCCCGGCAGCGAGGTTATAGTGTCCGCCGGAGCCCTCGGAAGCCCGCAACTGCTCATGCTGAGCGGCGTCGGCCCGGCTGACCACCTCGGATCCCTGGGCATCGAGGTCGTTCTGGACCAGCCGATGGTCGGCCAAGGCATGTCCGACAACCCGATGTCCCTCATCGTCATCCCTTCGCCGCAGCCGGTGGAGATCACCTCCGTGCAGGTCGTCGGGATTGCTCCGTCGGGCTACTACGTGGAGTCCTTGACCGGCCTCAACTTGCGTGCTGATCTGCTCGGTGCCTCCTCCGGCGGCGGTGCTGAACCATCACGCGCTTCGTCCGAGCAAGGAAACGAAGAGATCTATCCCTTTCAAGGCGGACTGATAGTGGAGAAGCTGGCACGCCCGCTGTCTCGAGGTCACCTCCACCTCAAGAATCTCAATCCAGAAGACAATCCCGCCGTCACCTTCAATTACTTTGTGGAACCCGAGGACGTCCGGACGTGCGTGGAGGGCATGGAGACGATAAAGAGAGTGCTCGAGACAAAAGAGATGTCCGAGTTCAGGAACTCCAATCAATCCGTGGAAGATCTCATAACCCTATCTGCAAGCTTGATCGTCAACAACCGAACGAGGCACGACGATGACTCCACCTCCTTGGAGCAGTACTGCAAAGACCTCACGATGACCATATGGCATTACCATGGCGGGTGCCAAGTCGGCCAGGTGGTAGACCATGACTACAGGGTTCTCGGCGTCGATGCTCTCCGGGTCATCGACGGCTCCACCTTCACTTTCTCCCCCGGAACCAATCCCCAAGCTACCGTGATGATGCTGGGAAGGCAAGTGACACTCTTTTCCTCGTTCATTCGCTGACTAATCTTGTCGACGAGTAACAATGGTAGATGCAGATTGCTTGGACTACGATTGGCACCATCCTTATCTGCTTGGATTGAAGGTTTACCTTGTGCTGCAGGTACATGGGAGTTCAGATACAAAAGCAGCGTTTGGATGGAGATGTGGAGATTATGTAAGGGTGTAAGACATGCCAGCTGAAGAAGTTCATGATCTACGTTGAGCATTGTGCTCAGTTGTTGTGTTCTTCAACACTTTTCGTGTGTCTGCTTGTCAATGCATCTATTGATGAATAAATTAATATTCAACAGAACATTAATCTATAAATCATCCTAATTATAATTGATTATATAATTTCGTTTTCTTGTTGATTATATTTTACATGTTTGAGTCTAAATCGACTGAGACTATTTACGATAGGGGTAAAAACTGATTTGACGTAACACCCCAGATCTGTCATAATACATCATCTCCACGTCGGACACTCTGTCGCGGCACACTGCCCCAACACACGCATTAACAACGACACGACACACACCCACGCCGACCGTACCCCAACGACCTCCTCGGCTGACCCTCGTATCCAGCCAAGGCAGGGGAAGGCGCTGACTGACACCCCCCATACCCAGCGGCAGCTCGGCCTCCCACGCAACGCCCGCGACGTCGCCAAGCGCCATCAGAGGTACGGCCCTGCTCCGGCAAGTTGTAGCATCAGGTAACATCAAGCCCTCTTATAAATACCCCCTGGCCCCCAACAGGCCAGGAGGAGGAAAAAATGGAGGAAGAACGATCTCTCTAGAATCTCCTCTTCACGATCACTGACTAGACCGTCGAAGGGGTCGGGCCGAGCTACCGACCCGACCTGTGTGCAGGTGCTCGTCCGCGACTGGGCGCAATCATCGCCACCCGACCTGTGTGCAGGTGCTCGTCCGCGACTGGGCGCAATCATCGCCGCGGAACTTTCCAAGTCAGACCCCCCATCCCCCTCAGCAACCTCCAGGACCGAAGGGGCGCCACGATCCCCGTCATCCGGAGCCCACGAACCAGCCATCCGGAGCCCACGAACCAGCCGCGTCGACCCCGAGGTCACGCCCTAAAAAGTTACTTACCGTATCGCTTTGCGATGAACGAATGAGACCTTTGTCTCGGTGTAGCCACGTGACAACAAGCAAAGCGGACTTGGGTGTTCACGGGGACACTGCTCTCTGCCCTAATCCATCATCATCAGACGCTAATGCTGATGGAGGCCCAATGCCTACCGTCCGATTGGCGGATGGCAATGTTGGTAAGCGGGGGCGCTTCGACACGCCTTCCCCCGGTGTGGGACCCGGCTCTTGTTCCCGCCCCCTGGTCCACCCCAACTTTTAATGCCGGCCACGGACGTCGCCCCACGACGCGCGTCCGTGGCCCCGAGTGGGGGCCACGCTCGGTCCACCCGTCGGCATGGGCGAAGGCTGGTGCCGGGGACCACCGTGTGGATCGGGCTCCGTCCCGAGGACGATGGGTGACGAGCCACGTGCCCCTCGTGTGGATCCACCCAACCTTCCCCCCGAGCGCGCCCCCCCACCACTTCGTCGACGCATGGTATTTCGTCGGCCCACACCTGAGAAACTCAATGAATGTGTTGCTCCAATGAAAAGGCGGGTGGACAAAATGGGTAGATGAACGATGTATTTCGAAAATAATCGCCCACGCCCCAGCGACACAAAGGGGCTGAAGAGGGCAGTGGGCCCCGCTTTCGGTGGAATCAAGAAGAAGAAGAAGAAGAAGGGAAGGGGAGGCACGGGTGTAGCCTAGGCAGGGAAAGTTTGGTGGCTTAGGCAAGGGAACGCAGTCTCCGAAATCCCATAACTAACCCTTTCGGGTGCAGGTCGACCCGCACGCTGTCTTCCTGATCACGATCCGACGGTCAAAGTTCACTAGAATAGGGACACAGTTGGAATAGGAGTTCCGATCTCGTCGTGGTGGGTGATGAATAAAGAGAGGGTGTATCTCATGAGCCATGTGAATTAAGATGCAATCAAATGAGATGCATCTGTATGGTGGTGAGATTTGAGGATGTCACTTTTATCTCTTGGATTCAAAATCTAAGAATATTTATAAATTTTGAACTTATTCTTCAGAGTCACTATTGTTGATAGCGTATTTACTACTGTGAATCAGTGTCTCATGAGCAGAAAGAAAGGGACAATCATGAAAAAAGAAGACCAACAAAACAAAAGAGATTTCTATCGTTTATACCAGATTTACTATTTATAATCTCATTTTTAATTTTTTGTAATATTCGTAAGATACCCCTCAATAAATGAATGAATGTCAATCTCATCAACTTATCCCTTAATTATCGTAATATTTTTCAAGACTCAATTAGTGTTGATGCTTAACGAAATGATTGATCGATTTACGAAATATGACAATATGAAGTAATGATATTTGAGGGGTTATAAGAAATAAGGGTATAATTAGTAATTGAGAAGTTGTATTTAGTAAAATTATATTTTATTATTTTTTAAAATGATTGTATAAAGTAAAGGGATATTAATAGCCAAAAAAAAAATGAATTGTCAATAGCAATATTCCAGACAAATATTATAAATTAAAAGATACTAATGGTATTGATTCTCGAAGGAAACAACAATACAACCACTAATTAATTGACTCATCCATCTCAAGCTCTTAGAATGATGATAAGAGTTTCTTAATTTATCATTGTTTACTAAAGATAAACCTATTTTAATATCCAATTATCCAATTGGCTTCATCAATTCCAAGTCTGATACCTCGTTATTTATTTCCCAGCACAATGAAAGCATAATATATCTTTTAGTATATGTGAATGATATTATTGTCATAGAAAATGATTGAAGACTCAGGCATTTCTAAAGCACTTGGCCGATCGATTCTCCCTCAAAGATCTAGCAACTTTAAGCTACTTTTTGAGAGTGGAAGCAACATTTACACCTTCAGGTCTCTTCCTATCACAAAGAAAGTATATTCAAGATTTATTATCAAAGAGGTTACAACTCCTCTCTCTACCAATGAGTCACTTAAATTATGTGATAGAAGTCCTACTACAGATTCGACTCAATATCGACAAGTCCTTAGCTCCTTACAGTACTTGGCTCTCACCCGTCCAGATATTTCATTTGCCGTCAATAAATTATTGCAATTCATGCATCGACCATCTACTACGCATTGGTTTGCGGTCAAACGAATTTTCGGTATTTTAAATGGACTCTTAATCATGGCATTTTTCTTCGCAAAAATACTTCACTCCATCTCCATGCTTTTGCTGATGCTGATTGGGTAGGGAACTTTGATGATAGAACTTCTACGTTCGGATATATTGTTTTCCTTGGAACTACTCCAATCAGTTGGAGTTCAAAAAAACAAAAGACGGTTGCACGATCTACAACTGAAGCTGAATATCGTGCCATCGCCACCGCCGCTGCTGAACTCAATTGGGTCACAAATCTGCTCAAGGAACTCAACGTCAACTCCACAATTATTCCTACAATATATTGTGATAATATTGGAGCTACCTACTTATGTGTTAATCCAGTATTCCATTCCCGCATGAAACACATAGCCATTGACTTCCCAAGATCAAGTTGTCAGACATCAACTTCGTGTTTCTCACGTACATACAGCTGATCAACTAGCCCGTAAACTTTTTTCATCTCATCGTCGCCCGTAAACTTTTTTCATCTCATCGGTAAGATCGGAATAAGCTCAATCTTACAGAGGCATGATAAGTAGATAAGATTTCAGTTGAGGAAATCTCTAAGCAGTTGAGAAAAATCTTCCATGCTGAATGTGTATAACCTCCCTGCTGAGTGTGTATAAATAGCTATCAAGAGCTCACTCTAAACGAATTAGACAATTACATCTTATACATTTCATAGTTTCTTCTATGACTTCAATCTTTCTATATTCTTCGTTTAATTTTTTTTATCAGTTGTCAGTAATAACTTTGCATTCACAGTTGTAATTGTTGTATTGGACGAATCATTTTCAATCATTTTAATATCTAGTTATCAGGTCCTGCTACTCTTTGGATCTATTCCTCCTGGTGGTTGGCCTTTGCATTCGACGATGCTGTTTGTTGGCGTGAAGCTCCCACCATGGAGAATCTGAAGGACTGGACAGCCATTAATGAGTTGAATGTGACCTCGAGACGCCGTGTGTGACCAGCAATTCTCGATCTATCCAAAGTCAACCGTTTCCTGTAAGTAATCGTAAAAGTAGTAATTGACTTGCATCTGAGTCATATTAAAGATTGAAATGATTAGGTAAATAGGCTCCGACCTGTCCCCTCTCTGCATGCGATGCCCTGCTTCGCCGCCGCTAGCTGCCACAATTGACGTCGCAGCGTTCGACGTTTTACTGGTATGAACGCCTAGTAGTTAATACTTTGAACGATTAATAAAGACTCGGATAGATCCAATCGCTGTGGCAGGCATGAAGACACGAAGCTTGAAGGGAAATCCTCGTGGATAAACACCTCGCCGTACCTTATATAAGGCAGTTCATGGATCCATGGACTCAAATCCTCCTCCCACCAAAGCTTGAGATCATGGAGTTGGCCAGGCAAAGGTTCCTTTTTGCCGCAAGTGTCTTCGTCCTGTGCTTTCATAGCTTCTGCCACGCTGAGAAACGTCCGTCTCTTGTCCCTAGTTGAGATATATCTGTACCCTCTTCATTCGCTGATACTGACAAGCTTCTTGTGTCTCTCTGTTTTGACAGCTCCCTCCTACACCTTCGTGAAGCATGCAGCGGACGGTCCGACGGTGTCCTACCATGACTACATCATCGTCGGTGGGGGAACTGCCGGCTGCCCTTTGGCCGCCACCCTTTCGCGCAGCTTCGACGTGCTGGTGCTGGAACGAGGAGGATCTCCCTACGGCAACAGCAACATATCCAACCTGGCGACCTTTGTCCGCAACCTGGCCGACCTCACTCCGACATCCCCCACCCAACGCTTCGTCTCCGAGGACGGGGTCATCAACGCGCGAGCCCGCGTCCTCGGCGGCGGGACCTGCATCAACGCCGGGTTCTACTCCCGCGCCAGCGCCCAGGAGGTGAGAGAGATGGGCTGGGACGTGGAGTTGGTGAACCGGTCCTACGGATGGGTGGAGGAGGAGGTGGCCTCCGAGCCCCAGCTGATTCAGTGGACTTCCGCGCTGAAGGAGGGGCTTCTCCATGCCGGAGTGACACCGTACAACGGGTTTACGTACGATCACTTGTACGGAACCAAGATCGGAGGGACGACGTTCGATCGAGATGGTCATCGGCACACCGCCGCCGACCTGCTCAAGTACGCCGACCCCAACAGGCTGACCGTGCTCTTGCGCGCCACGGCGCAGAGGATTTTATTCAGGGACGGAGGTGGGAGCACTCTTACACGCATTACATGTAGCTCTTAGTGGATGCATTCGAACAATAAATATGACATGATGATGCAGGAAGACAGCGACCACGGGCGTCTGGTGTCGTGTACAAGGACGAGAAGGGCAACGTGCACGAGGCCTACCTGAAAGACTGCCCCGGCAGCGAGGTTATAGTGTCCGCCGGAGCCCTCGGAAGCCCGCAACTGCTCATGCTGAGCGGCGTCGGCCCGGCTGACCACCTCGGATCCCTGGGCATCGAGGTCGTTCTGGACCAGCCGATGGTCGGCCAAGGCATGTCCGACAACCCGATGTCCCTCATCGTCATCCCTTCGCCGCAGCCGGTGGAGATCACCTCCGTGCAGGTCGTCGGGATTGCTCCGTCGGGCTACTACGTGGAGTCCTTGACCGGCCTCAACTTGGTTGCTGCTCTGCTCGGTGCCTCCTCCGGCGGCGGTGCTGAGCCATCACGCGCTTCGTCCGAGCAAGGAAACGAAGAGATCTATCCCTTTCAAGGCGGAGTGATAGGGGAGAAGCTGGCACGCCCGCTGTCTCGAGGTCACCTCCTCCTCAAGAATCTCAATCCTGAAGACAATCCCGCCGTCACATTCAATTACTTTGTGGAACCCGAGGACGTCCGGACGTGCGTGGAGGGCATGGAGACGATAAAGAGAGTGATCGAGACAAAAGAGATGTCCGAGTTCAGGAACTCCAATCAATCCGTGGAAGATCTCATAACCCTATCTGCAAGCTTGATCGTCAACAACCGAACGAGGCACGACGATGACTCCACCTCCTTGGAGCAGTACTGCAAAGACCTCACGTTGACCATATGGCATTACCATGGCGGGTGCCAAGTCGGCCAGGTGGTAGACCATGACTACAGGGTTCTCGGCGTCGATGCTCTCCGAGTCATCGACGGCTCCACCTTCACTTTCTCCCCCGGAACCAATCCCCAAGCTACCGTGATGATGCTGGGAAGGCAAGTGACACTCTTTTCCTCGTTCATTCGCTGACTAATCTTGTTGACGAGTAACAATGGTAGATGCAGATTGCTTGGACCACGATTGGCACCATCCTTATCTGCTTGGATTGAAGGTTTACCTTGTGCTGCAGGTACATGGGAGTTCAGATACAAAAGCAGCGTTTGGACGGAGATGTGGAGATTATGTAAGGGTGTAAGACATGCCAGCTGAAGAAGTTCATGATCTACGTTGAGCATCGTGCTCAGTTGTTGTGTTCTCGGACACTTTTCGTGTGTCTGCTTGTCAATACATCTATTGATGAATAAATTAATGTTCAACAGAACATTAATCTATAAATCATCCTAATTATAATTTATTATGAATATTTTTGTAAAAAAATTATAATTTCGTTTTCTTGTTGATTATATTTTACATGTTTGAGTCTAAATCGACTGAGACTATTTACCGTATCGCTTTGCGATGAACGAATGAGACCGTTGTCTCAGTGTAGCCACGTGACAACAAGCAAAGCGGAGTTGGGTGTTCACGGGGTCACTGCTCTGTACCCCAATCCATCATCATCAGACGCTAATGCTGATGGAGGCCCAATGCCTACCGTCCGATTGGCGGATGGTAATGTTGGTAAGCGGGGGCGCTTCGACACGCCTTCCCCCGGTGTGGGACCCGGCTCTTGTTCCCGCCCCCTGGTCCACCCCAACTTTTAATGCCGGCCACGGACGTCGCCCCACGACGCGCGTCCGTCGCCCCGAGTGGGGGCCACTCTCGGTCCACCCGTCGGCATGGGCGAAGGCTGGTGCCGGGGACCACCGTGTGGATCGGGCTCCGTCCCGAGGACGATGGGTGACGAGCCACGTGCCCCTCGTGTGGATGCACCCAACCTTCCCCCCGAGCGCGCCCCCCACGACTACGTCGACGCATGGTATTTCGTCGGCCCACACCTGAGAAACTCAATGAATGTGTTGCTCCAATGAAAAGGCGGGTGGACAAAATGGGTAGCGAATCGATGTATTTCGAAAATAATCGCCCACGCCCCAGCGACACAAAGGGGCTGAAGAGGGCAGTGGGCCCCGCTTCCGGTGGAATCAAGAAGAAGAAGAAGAAGAAGAAGGGAAGGGAGGCACGGGTGTAGCCTAGGCACGGAAAGTTTGGTGGAGCTTAGGCAAGGGAACGCAGTCTCCGAAATCCCATAACTAACCCTTTCGGGTGCAGGCCGACCCGCACGCTGTCTTCCTGATCACGATCCGACGGTCAAAGTTCACTAGAATAGGGGCACAGTTGGAATAGGAGTTCCGATCTCGTCGTGGTGGGTGATGAATAAAGAGAGGGTGTGGGTTTCTTAGGGTTTTGGTAACTTTGTCATTGGTTAATTGGGGAAAGCGAGGAGGGAAAAAAGAAGCGAGAGGGAAGAAGGACGTGCTCTTCTTTCCGGGGAGGAACGGCGACGAGGGAGTATGGATTCCGGGAAGCCCGAGGGAAAGGCCGATTCCCGGCCGAGCGGCGGGGCACTGGCGGCTGCACCGCCGGCGGGCGTCATTCCCGTTCACCGGTTCATCGTCCCCAAACCGGAGCCAATCGAGATGATGGGGCTGGGAGCGTTCCAGATCCTCCGGCGACCGGCGTCCCGGAACAAGGACCGACACACCAAGGTCGAAGGCCGCGGCCGGAGGATCCGCATGCCGGCCGCCTGCGCCGCCCGGATTTTCCAGTTGACGCGCGAGCTAGGTCACAAATCCGACGGCGAAACCATCAAGTGGCTCCTCGAGCAGGCTGAGCCGGCGATCATCGCCGCCACCGGCACGGGAACTGTCCCCGCAATCGCCACCACCGTCGGCGGCTCGCTCAAGATCCCCACCGAGGCGCCGTCCTCCGCCCCGGTCACCTCCACGTCCGCCGCTGCGGCGGACGACCCCGCAGCGAACGGCGAGGACGCGGCCAAGAAGCGGAGGAGGAAGCTTCAACCGTTGCGAAGCGGTGGCGGGGCCGTCGTCGCCGGTTACTTCCCCGTCCAAGACCCTCTGCTGTCCGGAGACGGGGCCATATCGATACCGGCGGGACTGGCCCCCGTAGGCGCGAGCGGGACGCAGGCGGTGATCCCGTTCTGGACAATGGGCGGAGCCGGCGGTGCCACCGGGGCTACGTCGATCCCGCCGGGGGCGCTATGGATGGTGCCGCCCTCCGCCGCCGTGGCCACGGCGCCGTCGAGCCAGGCGCAGATATGGACGTTTCCGCCGGGGCCGCAGATTATCAACCTCGCGTCGGTCCAGCCAGTGTCTGCAACCGGCGCGGCGGGTTCCCCGGCGGCACCCGATAGCGGCGATGCTGCGCCGGCAGCCGCACGGAAGCCTGGGTTGCAGCTGATGGCGGGGCCCCGCGAGCGTCATCAAGGGGCGGAAGAGGACTACGAAGACGACGACGACGAGGAGGACGAGGACGACAGTAGTCCCGAAGATTAGGATTAGGATTAGTTTCTAATGTGGAAGGCTTAGCTTTCCCTTTTCCTTGCTTTCTAATTTTGCTTCTTTTAACTCGATTTGTAGTATGTGTCGTCTCTTCCTCGCCATTTCACTAGAGTGAGTGTGTGGGACCAAAGAATGGGCCACCACCTACTTAGTAAAAGTGTTCCGGCCGGTTGTCCTCCTCCAACCTTTCTTATATATATATATATATATATATATATATATATATATATATATATATATATATAGGATATTAATTATCTATATTCTTTATATTTCTTGGGGAGTATTTAGCGTTGTTTTATTGAAGTGGAAGGATTTGGTAAGCATCAGCTGAGACGGCAAAAGGCTGAGGAGTTGCAGACAGCAAAAGAAAAAGAAAAGGCAAAGCTCTGTTTCCTCTGCGTCGAGTGGTCATTCCAACCCATGTTGCTAATCCTGCTTTTCTTTCTCCCCTGAACTACTCAATAGTGACTTTAATTGCTGTCCTTATCCTCGATTTAATGACATTAATATAACTAAGTACAAAGTCCACCCAAATCCCACGCCAAACACGTTACGATGGCGAAGCATGTTTGTAGTTCTGGAATTAATGGCGATGCCGTGGTTACTTCGTCTCGTTGTCCCAGAAGTCGGGATGCATGACTAAGACCCCATACGCGGTGAAGCTTCCAGACGAATCCTCCTCCTCCACGTGGATGACTCGCACCCACTGAGCACTCTTGGGATTTATTGATACTGGCCAGTTCGGTACCCGAATAACACTGGGAAAACTTACAAGCGGTCTAAACGTAGGGGCCACTTAGGCATCCAATAAAGAGCACGGTAGGGCAAAGAGTGTTCACGAAGTTGCAGGAAAAGTGTTGTCCATAATGAACGACACGCCGCCACACGAGTAATATCAGAGACGTCTTTAATACATGCATCGCAGAAAATTGGGTTTTTTATGCTACCCGATTCACCCCCCTTTCGTTCGACGTACTCGAACATGGCTTCGTCGTTGTCCGTCCTCTGGGCCTCGCCAGGCGCCCCTAAATCGACGCGGACTCCACCTCCGCTCTCCCTTCCCTCTGCCCATGCCGTCCCCAGCTTCCTCCGGATGCAGCCGCGGCGGCCTCCGTCGAGCATGCGGCCGCTGACCGCCGCCGCTGCCCTTCAGGTGGAGCAGCAGAAATCGGTGGAGGCGGAATCTGAGCCGTCTCGACCTCCTCCGTCTCTTCCTTTCCGAGTAGGCCATGGGTTCGACCTGCACCGCCTCGAGCCGGGCCTTCCTTTGATCATCGGCGGCATCGACATCCCGCATGATCGGGGTTGTGAGGCCCACTCTGATGGTATAGTTACGATTAGGGCTTCGTGAATTATGCTTTGCGATGGACTTAGGTTTGATTCCCCCCTTGCTTTTGTTTGTGATGTTGTGTAGGTGATGTGTTGCTTCACTGTGTGGTCGATGCGATTTTGGGGGCGCTGGGCCTTCCGGACATCGGTCAGATCTTTCCAGACTCGGATCCCAAATGGAAGGGCGCAGCCTCTTCAGTCTTTGTGAGAGAAGCTGTGAGTTTGGCTTTTTTATTTGGATTTACTTTTCCTTTTATCTTTGAGCGTTCTTTGGCTTGTTTGCTTCCTATGTTCTTCTTGTACTGGTTTCTCATTCAACCATAGCCAAGAATCCTAATAGAAAGAAAAAAGTTTGAATCTTGAATTGATGTGATGGATTTTTTCCATAACTGTTCCTGAAAGTTAAACCACTGAGCTGAGGTAGAGGACCAGCAAGGCTTGCTTCCATGATTTGGGTCATGAAGCTGGAAGAACTTGCATGACCTAATAGGATGGGAGAAAAGGTAGTTAAGTCTTCATGTACAAGCCCCTTTATGACCATTTGAAGCTGAGCATCAAACAATGAGCAAGCTGCTACACCAAATGGTCGGCAGGGATTCTTTTCATGTACCTTGAACAGAGGCTTATATTGTCTTTCAATGGTTCTTGTAGTATCCTGAAAGAACAGGGGATCCAGTAACTAGGTTGGATAGACATGCCTCTTGAGCTGGGACCTTCAACATTATATAAAGAAATTTCATATTTCTGGTGGAACCATGGCCCTTGTAATATAAATTCGGTAAAAGATCCAGTAGATACAGAGATGCATCTTCAAATATGACTGAGGAAGAACATGATTAGGGCATACACTTATCATTCCTTATCCAGATTGTTTCATAGTTGTGGTCTCGCACCTTTGCACCTTTCTCTTTATTGTTTGCCTTTTTCTTTTCCCAATTCATGCTTTTACATATTCTCAAATGGATATCTTTTGCCCTTATATTCATAGCTAAAAAGCAACATATATATTGTCCTTACTGGCAACTTAGAAAAGCACATGTGGTGAGAGCATAAGTCTCCAGATAACCTTTCCCTTGGCAGTGTTTGGGTCACTGACAGACTCAATATAACCCCAAGTCCAATGAGTCCATGCATATTAACAGCTTGGTTGAGTTTCACCAGCTATGAAACTCAGGGGGGTAGGATTTAGCAACTTCAGTCTGGATTGAAGGTGAAATCATGGATAATAGCAGTGAATATTTTGAATCTTTCATATAAATTGTGATGTGTAAGTCCATTTGCACAAAGTAATTAAAGTGGTTTTATGGCCTTGCTGTCCTGGTATTTATCTTCTTTTATCTTTTTTGTAGCCTCCAATGTCCACTTTTGATGTTCATTTGCCTCCATTTTCCTTTTTTTTCTTTTCTTTTAGTCTCATTTTCACCCTTTTCTCCTTTTATCTTTCCGTAAAGCCAACCATAGGACATGGGATGCATGATGTGGTCTATTATTCAGCACCAGAAAGCTGATTTTTATTGTTATAACATGTCATATATAGTTGAATTTCAGTTTCTAATGTCAGTAACCATCTTGATATGACTGCACAATTCATCATTTCTGAGGCATGAATTATATATTACATATAGTCTTCGTCACTCCTGCTATAGTTTTGTTAATATGAGTCATACAACATTTTTTATGTATGAAGTGTTGCTCATTTTTTATGTACGAAGTGTTTGCTCTGTTAAGTCTTCATTTTTCCTTCGGTAGTTACGTTAAGAGTATTCTCTGGTGTCACACCATAAATATGCTCACTTGAGCTTTCATGACAATCTAAAGGTCACTCTTAATATTTAGTTATTTCATCCTTCATGTGGAAGCCGGTTAAGAGCAGATATTGATTACACATGGTTGAAAAATATGGGATCTTATAGGACCTGTAGCATTCAAGAATACTTCAACATTTCAAAGCATTCAAGTAGGCTTACTAATACTAGTCCATATCAGGTGAGACTGATGCATGAAGCTGGTTATGAGCTCGGAAACTTGGATGCCACGCTGATTCTGCAAAGACCAAAGCTAAGCCCACATAAGGAGGCCATCAGGTCCAATTTATGTGATCTGCTTGGAGCGCACCCGTCCGTCGTAAATCTAAAAGCAAAAACACATGAGAAGGTCGACAGCCTCGGAGAAAATAGAAGTATAGCAGCACATACAGTGGTTCTTCTTATTAGGAAGTAAAGCCTGTCCATCAAGGAAAGCTCATAAAATGTGTTTCATCATAGATGTATTTGATTCCACTGACTTTTAAGTAATGTTAACATACAAATCATAACAGAAATGACAAATAAGCCCAGAAATATGGTTAATGTTTGTGCTAAGTTCACCATATCCCTGTGAACTAATCTCATATGATTCCCTCGTTGAGCTCTTTCTGGTGATGACCTTAGAACTAGAAAGAAACTCCATAGAGCTTTAGTGAAGCCCTGCAGTCTCTGCTAAATCATCAGATCTATCTGAAATTATCATCTTTTCCTGTGGTCAAGTGTCTTTGGCTAATGAAAATGTTAACCATTAATTTCTTTTGGCATCAATCGTCCGATGCAAACCTCTCATTCAAGAACTGGTGTAAGGTCTTAAAGAAGATATCCCGATGGTCAAGACGTAATCTACACAGTCGAGAGAACTGCGATAAGGTCGCGAAGGAGACATTCCTACGGTTAAGACGAAGTCGGTGCCTTCAAATTGCACCGACTTCAATGCTGGACGATATGGTTCACATTTCCTTCACTTGTACATACAGCAGCTGCTCATTGAGTTTGAAGGAATCAAGCATCACATACTGGCCATTTATTTCAAGCACTATAGTAATCTCTCATGAGCACTGGCTGAGACAACACACTGAAAGCATTCAATGTTCATGTATATGTTAGAACTCAATGTAAAATGGTGGAGCAGATTGTTTCCACCAAAAAGAGTCTACACTGTTTACCGAATGAGCCTATACAGAGTAAAAGAATCAAAATAATTGACATAGTAGAGATCCTGCAAATACTTCAACATCTGCCTGTGGATGGATGCAAAGTGGTAGAGGTGCCAAAGTATCAGGCAGACTGGAACCAAAAAACAGTCGATCAACCTATATCAGACAGCACCACTGTAAATGGAAGACGATAAGATAAATTCTTAGTAAACAACATAAATAGAGATTCAAAGTAGTAGACAAACAAATGATTCAGACCAGGAGTGATCTAGCGACATAAACCTGGGATCGTCATCTGTGACGTGCCTCAAAATGTCCCTAAGAGGCACACTTAAAAAGGTACGGTAGTAATTCGAGGCAACTAACATTACAGTGATCCAACTCCCGGTGCTTTCTCCTTCAAACAAATACATAATAGTAACACATACAACATGACTTTGTTAATTATGCATCACTTTCATGTCAGATTCATGCCATTTAGATTTGCAGAGTGCGACCAGCTGACAGGTGGATATGCAGGTTGAACATGCTGACCAGAGTTGTTGCAGGTGCCAACGCTCTGATTTATGGGGCTCCCGGGATCCTCAGAAGATTCACTTGATGTCCCTTCAGATGGTGGGCTGGCTGTTACTGCTGCTCCAAAGCCAGGCATCTGTGGTGGGGCTGACGAGGGTTCCCACCTCAATGGCTCTGGCTTTGGCTTTTTCCCTTCTGCAATGAAGCTCCCAACCACAACCTGGAATTGAAGTGAATCTTCACTATCTCAGACAAGTGATTTGAGGGGGACAACTATGGTATGCAAAGGAGAGGTTTGAATTTACCTGCACAGGTGTTGCTGCCACAAGCATTCCAGCAACCCCACCGCCAAGAATGCGGCCATCAGATCCTGCTAGTGCGACACTTAGGCCACCACTTCTGCTACGAGTGCTACCATCTTCTGTGAGTAGGAAAGAACCTGATAAAGAGATAATCTCAAAGCGTCCCTACAAAAAAAATATCCCCGTACATATGCCATCAGTCATGGCTATAGATATATAGATAACATACCAAGATTTCAAGCATTAACCTTTATGCAATATTCACAAGTAGAGCAGTGCTTTTATCACCTAATGCTGTCAAGCTATAGTAACAGTTCTTAGGCAAAATATTGCATGTTGACATTGAATAGAGATGTTCCTTATCAAAAGGGCAAATTGTCCTAGTGTACAGTTTGCATTTGCCACTCTTGGATGAGATGACTTCAGCAATATAAACAATATTGTTATTTTTTATCTTCTTGTACAAGGGATTGAAAATTCTTCTTTTTCATCTCTCCATCCACAGGAGCTGTATTTCTTGAAAAAAAGAAAAAGATCATATTATCCAACCAAAAAGGAAAACATTGGGCCTTTGCCTATACATATTGCTGAACCACAAGATGATTTTAGGATAGGTAAATCCCCGATCCCTGAAAACTGGTTTCTACTGCAAGCAGATTCTGGTCCTATTCAAAAGATCTCAATTTCCTGGAAAATTGTTTGAATTGATCACAATAGAATGACCATGAACCGATCCAGCCAAACTCAACAACCCAATCAGTCACGAACTAGGCCAATTTTAACCAAATTGACTAATGTATAAATCTCAACTTTATATCCTCAATAACAACCTAATTGGGAATCTAGATTCCATAACCAATGCTAAACCTGAGCCAATCTAATGACCCCAGATGGATGCATAAGGTAGTACTCCAGCTAAGTTGACAGAGGCCTTTTGGCCACAAACAGCTGGCAACACAATGTCCTTAGGCACAAGTTTTACAAACCCATGAAAGTATGTTCGATGTTTATTCTAGCATGATAAACCATTTTAATTTGCTGAACAACATATGAAGATTTATTAGACCCTATGGTTTGCCAGTGACAAAAATATATCAGATCATCAAGTGGTCCACCCTAGGACCCTGGAGACTTATTGCTTAGGGGGGTCCACCTATGACTACCTTAACCCAAGTGTCTATCAATTAAACAATTTGTGACCCTTTTCATCTGAATCCAGACAACATCACATGATTAAATACAAGAGACTCACAAGAGTCCAAAGTGCAGAATTCAAGGCTTGAAATATAATAACTGAAAGGTCTAAAGAACTGTATCTGAGACTGGTAACTGGTAAGGATTAATAAGACTGATTCAACAATCACCATTTGTCAAAGACTTTTCCAGAAGAAAATTCCAAGCACCACAAGTTATTAAACTACGAGACTGTTTACAGTAAAACAAAGGAAGAAATCTTGCTCGACTCTATAGATATTGAATCAAAAGACTTGTAGAAATTGAATATTGATTGCATTTACAAAAGATTGTTATAAATTTGTATTCATAATGCAGAAAACACAGGGGCTACAGCCCTATTGACAACAGAGGAAATTAGAAATTCCTAAGTTTGATTTTGACAATTGCAATAGAATGAAATGACTGCTACAGAAATTCCACAACATCAAGAATTCATCATGTGCTATCAAATGAGAAACAACAAAACAGAACAATTTTGTCCAGCTATATCATTTTGTCTTTGGCGATTTGCATTTCCATCATGACATCTTCTTGGTCGATATAAAATACATATTGACATATCTACAAATACAAAAGCTTTACCCACTAGCAAAATATACAAACGATTAACAGTGCATGTAATTTCTAAATTTAAATGTTGAATCCTTTACAAGAAAAAATCTAGGTAGTATTTTATTAATAGCTTTCATTCAAACCTCATAAGTTACAGTTCCACCAGAAATTGCCGGCTGCCGAAGTGTTACATCAGAGACAGCACCATTTGCTGACAGAATACAGACTGTCCGAGGTCCTTGCTGTGAAAAGGCCATTATTTTTGAAGCTATATCCTGCCAATGCAAAAAATGACCTCATTTGATTATTTTCAATTAACTTCAAAATTTTCAATAGCCCCGTCAATTCTTTTGTGTGAAACAGTTAAAGATAATCAAGTTGCTCTGCAAACAATGCAAAACACATTATGTCTCAGAGGAGGCATCCTACAAAACTATCATCCTTAACTCCATACAAGATGCTTTGTGCTCAGGTGTCTATTGGTCATTCACTACATACAGCATGAACTGATATACACTGAGAGTGACCTATGCTGGCCAAGAACATGCCTTGGAATATGCACAGGAACACATATGCTAGTCCATGACAGATGAATGAGCCAGGCATATGACATTATATTTCTTCATTTGTCCTCAGCTCTGAGTTTCACCTAAAAGTAATGAACTTGAATAATTGCTTCAAAAAAAAAATTAGAGGATTCATCTTCAAGCTTTAGTTTAGCAATTACTCAGGTTAATCTTTGTAATACAGCATAAAGATGCTAACAAATCCCGTTAAAGGAACTCTCTCAACCTCCAAGTTGTATTGTTTTCTCTATCTGAAAGTCCAAATCTAAAGAGTGGATGCATTAATTTCGGTTATAAAGAGCAGAAGGTTAGAAGTTGTATGGACAAGCTTATATATAATATATCTTACCCAAAAACCATTAACAAATGAATTCAAAAGTATTCTTCATATATGGTGTCAAAAAATGATGGGCCCAGTGAGTGATAATTTTGTCGGCTAAAAGTAGAAAGATGCCATGAAACATACTGGTCAAAAGAAAAAGCTTTACCTATTCTAAAGTGCATCTCATAGAAAACATCAAGCGTCCAAATACATTAGGTCAAAATGTTATAGAAAGCACTATAAACAAAAGTAGGATCGGACATGCATTTCAATAAAATAACGAGCAAATGATATTGACCTAAAGACATACAAGCTATCAAACAAGCATTCTTTCATAAAAGTTATTATTTAAAATTGGTCGCCATAATTGCTTGAACCAGTAGAGTGGGTGACAACTTCTCAATTCAACAATCTGTTTGCACACTCAAGAAACACAAGGCCAGTTACCCAAAAAAGTAATTGAGGAACCATGTTGATTATAGCAAACCATCTACAGGGTTAAATCCTAAAATGTTAAGTTGAAAATACCTAGAGCAGATGAATGAGATACAAATAAGAGTTCCTCTGTTTTCAGAGGTCAATCATCAAGCTTCTGTGAATCCTTTCTAAAAAATCCATCTAAAGTCCCTTTTTTTTTTCTTTTTGCAGCTTCTTTTATTTTTGGGTGAACTTCCAGATCAATCACATATAGACTGTAAGCAAAAAAGAAATATAGGCATATTTTGCATCAGATATAGTAATTTGAATTTGGCAAAGGTAAAGATATAAGCCTAGGTCAAATTTGCATGATGTATAACTAACTCTACAAGATTCAGATGACACAAAAGATAACTGATAAAAATTAGAAATTGCTTACACTACCCTTTTTCTAGTGCAGAAGAGAATAAATATTAAGAAAATATATGACAATGCAATTTATTTGTTCGTATATTGTCTACAAAATTAAGGAAACATGAAATTGGAATACCCTTTTTCTAGTGCAGAAGAGGATAAATATTAAGAAAATATATGACAATGCAATTTACTTGTCCATATATTGGCTACAAAATTAAGGAAACATGAAATTGGAATAGCAATTTCATTGACGCCGAGAAAAAGCAAGATTAAGGTTTCTATTTCTCAGAATTAGCTACATTTGAACAGTAAACAAATAAGAAAGCACAATATTCCAGGTGCAACTACTTGCCTCTCCAACTTTAACAGTAATAACATGAGGGGTAAAGCCGATCCCTGGTGCACCTGGGTAACCATGAATAGTGGGGTTAGATAAGAGACAAATAATCCTGAAGAACAAAAATGCTAAAATTTTGAAAAAAAACTGAATAAGATTCGATATTTAGACAACAGAAGCAAACGAAAAAAAGGAAAAACAAGTTAGACACTCAAGCGATGCAATTTGACTAAACTCAAGCCATGTAGCTAGACTGAAGGCCTTCAAATGACCTTGCTTATGAAGAGATTTAACACTGAAACTAATCTGCATAAATTACTTATGCAAACTATATTAGTAGACAGATAACAACTGAATTTATAAATACCTAAGGGATGATAACAAAAAAGAATGTACAAGAAAATATCATATACGACACAGAAAATACTGATCCTGGCTCAAATTTAAACTCAAATGTTACAATTTAGAATTAAATTTAAGAGGCACAGATGCATGATAGAAGTAAGTGATGTTGGAGAAATATTTGGACAATTGGACTAACTGGAATTTGCTAAATATACAAAAATAATTAAGGATTTGTATATTATTGTAGATATGTAACGAGCTAGATGCAACAAGTTCAACCATATCTGAAGCCAGGGAAGTCTACCTCATAATCACTTGTCTGGAGTTCAAGACCATAGATAAAGCAACTGTATATAGACAGCAACACATAATGACTAATTCATCCTAATTTGAAAAAGAAGGGCACAATAATTACCCAACGCATCAAGTTGTTGCTTCTTCCCCGAACCAGGAGGGCGGCCTCGCCGCTTAGCTGCTGGATCAGCTGGATTATTAGAGTACCCAGAAACTGAAGACGGCGGAGTTAAGGCCAAAGCCATGCTACCATCTGGTCCATATTTTCTTGGTCTTCCTCTCTTCTTCTTCACTGGCTCGCCCACGTTAAATATGCCACCTGGCCTCATTCCAGAGAAACCATCACCTTGGTACAGAGAAGCAGTCATATCCACCGTCTTCGTCACAGCTGAAGGCATGGGGTTGAACGAAAGTCGCATGCCCTCCTGCATCATCCCAGCAGAATTTGGCGCCACCATCGGACTGTTGGTCGCCCCGGCTCCAAAAGAGCCGGAACCCACCACTACACTGGGAGGCTGCGACGAGCTCACTCTCGGAGGCTCTCTAGCGTCCATTTCGCAAAACCCTAACACCAAATCCCGAGCGTCCTCCGATGCACTTAAGCTAGATTTTCCGTCACCAAATCGACAAAAACCCTATCACCGAACCAGATTCGCAGTTACCCAAGTAAATTAAACCTAAACAACGAATTTCAACAAGAAAACGTGCGAGTGAGGACGTCAAGAAATTTCACGCACGCTCTCTTAAAATCGCAACTTTCAGAGAGAAAATCATCCCACCGAGCCCACATTTCACGATGGTAAAAACACGCGACATTCTTCCACCCAAAGGCAAAAAGAGAGACGTTTTTGGGCCCCAATCCGCGAAGATACAATGGCACAATGATCCGAGTAAAGGGGAGCAGCAGAAGCGAGACATACCTCAGATCAGATCAATAATAGACTGCCACAAACCAAACCGAGCCGAAGAATGCCTTCAAACCCGAAAGAAATCGCCTTCCCTTCTCGCAGATATAGCCGCGGCCGAACCCTCGCCGCACCGCCACCAACTAAATCAAAGGGGGAAACTACAAAATGGGGTAAATGGGAATAAATACTTTTTCCCACCAAAGAAATAAAAAAAGAAATTCTAAAAATAAGTTTCAGCTTTAGCTCGCAAACCGAGGATGACTTATTACATCTTTTTTATGCTTTTTCTCTAATTATTTATTGCCTACAATTCTGTGTCGTAAGCTCTCTAATTTTTAGATTATATTTATTTATTTTTTATTTTTTCCACATATTTATTTTAATACCAAAACAAGTCTTTTACTGTACTCTGACGCAATAAAACGTATTCTGTGACTGAATTTTAATTATTTCCTCTTTATTTTTCGAGTGATGTATATATATATATATATGCATGTCAAATTTCTTTAATGAAAATGACACAAGACACTATGATGCATTGAGGCATTTAATTATGGAAAAATAATAATAGAAAAATCTTGACTGGATTCAATTCCTCTTCAAATTCAAATTGCCCGCTCAATCAAATTGGAGTTTTAAATGTGGGATGTACAAACTTTGGCAGGTCACTGCATCTTACAATATGTCACCTGCCAATTTGAGTGGTCCTTAAGACTGCAATCTTGACCTTTGACTCGTCACACTATTATTCCCAATCATTTTTTCCTTTTAATTAAGATAAAGTTAATTTTCTTTTTTTTCCCCCACACATTAATAATTTTATATTAATGTCATGCATAGGTCGGTCTCATGCGTCGCATGTGCTACGTAATATTGTATTCGTCAAACAAGCATGCCAAAGCTAATCCAATGATGATGATGATTTCTCGTGAGGTTTCTCTATGATTCATGCATCTATATGGCTTATTCGATCGCCAACTTAGCTTTGTCAACCCTACCATCATGTCGAGTGGTCAAAGTTGCAGGCTGGTTGGTGTCTTATCATCGTTGTCTTCGGTTTGGTAGACAACGATACGAGCAATGCGCTGAATGAGAACAGCGGCGGTCATGGAGTTGCTTGAGATGGTTCCCATTAGATTGCGTCGTCTTCGTCATCGATGAGCTTTCTTTTTTGGCTTACAGTGACAGTAGGGTGGGATGGAGGTAACGAAGCAAGCACTGGCGTCGTTGAAGGCGATGCAGTCGGCTTGGACTGATGCAGAGGATATTCCACTCGTGTAGAGCAGCTGCCATGGCTGGTGATGCACTCCATGCTGTAGCTTTCGATGTGTCTTGTTGGTATTTAAGGCAGTTGTTTGTATGCTCATTGCACCTCGCACCGTCTCCTGCTTAGAGTAAGAATCATGGAAGCCGGACTGTGTACGTTTGAGCAACCATCAAACCCTGGCAGGGTGAACTGGAGAGGTAGGAGATGCAGCAGTGCCGAGGGCGAGTCATGGGGAGTACGGGCCGTCGCGGAGGACACCAGTGGTCTCGTGGGCACGACATGGCCGCCGCGCTCGTACGCGTGCACGTTCTGCCGTCGCGTGTTCAGATCCGCTCAGGCACTGGGCGGCCATATGAATGTTCACCGCCGCGAACGTGCCAGGCTCCGGCAGTCATGCACCTCCTGGTCCTCAGCTCATGCAAGTGCAGCATTTCCGCCGCCGCCGCCGCCGGCACCACCGGAATTTTCTGCCGTTGGTGGAGGCGTATTCCTCGTCTACTCCATCGGTGCAGGTACCGGCGAGGTCTTTGTGCCGTCCATGGGTTCTTCTTCAGCGTTCGTGTCTGGTACGCCTTATCATCGGAATGGATCAGCCGCCTCCTGTGGTACGAGCAAGGAAGGAGGCGACGAGGGGTTGGTGGTGGAAGAGCTGGATTTGGAGCTTCGACTTGGAAGATGATCTGAAGTTAGGGAGAATATATTTCCATCAACGATTTAGTCTTATGTTCTATATATGCAGTCTGCTTGTGTCTTAGACATACGTACATGGTCCGCAACGTGTGAATAACATCTAACATTTACCGTATTAGAGTTTTGTATATTTTAGTATATTTAAATAAATTATTAAACCTTTGACAAATGGGGTGGTGGCGCAGTTGGTTAGCGCGTAGGTCTCATAGCATTTGGGATATCCTGAGGTCGAGAGTTCGAGCCTCTCTCACCCCAATTAAATTTTTATTCGTTTTTTGTTCGCTCTCTCTCTCTCTATCTCTCTAATTCCTTAGAAAATGGTTGATGTAATTATTTGGAAGAATGACTTAATTTGAAACATACAAATTTATATGTTTTTCTAGCATGAGGCTTTGCTAGTAAATTAGACAGAAAAATCGTATAAAAAATTTACACAAAAAGCTCTTTCCAGTTATATAATAATTATTCATTCTTTTTTCTTATTTTTTTCAAGCATATCACATCGATATGTGAGATGAAGTCAAACTATATTTAAAAATAATTTTTTTAAAATTTTTTTTGATAATTTTTTAATATATAATAAATCTTTAATATCCTAAATGCTCATCGTTTGTATCCTAATGCACCCCTACCTCACACCCCCCTCCACTCTTATCCTCGACCCATTTCGTCAAGATACCATCCTTTATATCATTTGACTTGACTCCTCAGACGTATAGTATTATAATATTTTGATTATTCTTAGAAGTGATAAAACTAAGATTAATTTATGCAATTCTAATGAGTATAATATTATTAATTTTAACTTAAATATTTTAACTAATGGTTTGAATTCAACTTATATACACCATGTTATGTTTAATATAGGTTCGACGAGAGCCTCAAGCTTTTTAGCGAAAAAAAATTTATTACATCCCAATTAAGTTTACATCAAAAATATGTAAGATTAAGATTGAATTACATGTGAAGAAGCCACCAATTCTCCTCCTTGCCCCCACTTCCTTTACCACCCTCTTCCTCCTCTACTCCTAGTGACACTGTACGTTTTGGAAGGAAAATTCCTTCATCAAAAGGATCGAGAGAGATGGAGTTGCATTGTGACGATCGTCGCTAAAGACGGAAACAAAGACAAACTAGAGAGGTCAAGGAAGGGGGAGATCACAAAGATCATCATCGTGACGAAACAAAGATCGATGCAAGCATCACGATGGGGGTGGGCGATCGTGATGACCCACGACATGGCGGAACAGAGACATCAGACCGAAGAGGCATTTAAGGTATTAGATAAAAAAAGTAACAAATAAAAAGAAAATTGAGACATCTTTGGGAAAACAACCCAAAAAAAGATAATGAAGGGAAACAAAACCACGGGAGTAGCAGGATATGCTGTAACACAGTACACTCAGTTCATCAACTGAGAGAAACATCACTAATACATTTAAGTGAACAGAAAAGACCCGCAAAGGGCACAAAACTGATGAATTCAATATTTACAAAATACATTAAAACCCCAGAAACGTTCCTACAACCAGTCACATACCTTTCATGTGTCTGGCTAGCAATGTTCCACTCATTTTTGGAGCCCAACTGTAAACCGAGAGACAATCGAAGAGGATAAGCAAGTTGCCTCTAAAAATCAGATTCAAGTATCATCATTCACTTAATTTGATCAAATGCCAATACTGTTTGATGCAGAGTCTGGTTGGAGTAAAAAAAAACCATGCAGTCTTGGCAAATTTTCTTGTGAGGCACAGTATTTTCTTAGATAGCAATCTCGAAAACCAGCAAGACATTTGCTAAGCAATCTCTTCTGTCGCATCTCACCAGCTGCCTCAAGTACTCCACGTACCGGGAAAACTGAGTGTTTATCATGCACCAATAGCTAAAATGGAGATAATTGGCTAATTATTGTATCAGCAGGAGCAAGGATCTACTCGATGTCATCTATCCAGTCACCATAAATCTTACTAATCTTGTCCGGGCCCTTCCATTTCTCGACTGACCTCTGCACCTGCCTCTGTATCACACCAGCAGACCTCTGCGAAGGGACACCCATATGATATAAATCTGAAAGAGGACCTGGAAGGCTTGAAGCAACAGAAGTGTCCATCGGAGCTTTTGTTAATGTCCCAGCTTGCTTTGAATCTGAAGTGGCCAACGAGACATCTCTTACTTCATTCTCCGTAAGCCCTCCCCCATATATGTGTAGTTCTGAGGCCACAAAAGTTATTCATGAATGAGAAGAATATACTGCAGTGTACGTATTTCTACATGTTAAATAGTGCACAAATATTCGTACAAAAATAAAATTAAAAGAGAACATAAATAAGAAAAGTTGAAGGAGGTAGAAGAAGGATGCGATGTGTTGCTGGATTGGTAGATATATAATCATGGATGCATATTGGATACACTATTTTACTCATAAACTATGTTCATTGCTCAATAAACCTTATGAAATGTGCAACAAATTACAGGATTCATGGTCTGCTTTACAGAAATTTATTGCCAATCAATCATCACAGCCTATCAAACTGACACAGGCAGTATTTGATCTTAAAGAAATTCGGCAGCCACAAGCCTAGTTTAATCTAAATGGCATTCCAAATAATAATGCGTGTCACTCTACAAATTAGATCAGTAAGAATCACTTGCATTATCCTTTTGCAGAGTTACTGCAGCGAGCCCTAGCTCGAAGATATTATCTAGATATGCATGTGGCCACAAAAACTAGTGATAGAATGTAAATAAATGCATATCTATAATTCAAGCACTAAAAGCAATCCGAGGAAGATCTTCTTGTCGTTGTTCTTATGGCACAGCAAGATTTGAGCTTATGGTTGTCACACCAAGAATTGGAAGGAATAAGATTGGATGTCATACCTGCAGCACCATGAGCAAAGTGGCACTTGCTGCCGAACGGGCAATACCCTGTCATCTCCCACTTGTTACAGATTCTAGTCTTCCAATTCGAAGGCTTCTGAGGTGACCCATTTGCACCTCCCCCGTATCCGCCGCTACCGCCCCCAACTGTGGGCGACAGACTGATCGCCACGCTCTCCCGAGCCTTTGATTGCTCGTCGTGGACGAATGTGCAACTATCCCCGTACGGGCACCCCTCCTCCGTGTAGAACTTCTTACAACGCCTTCCTTTATGAGATCTCTCGGAGTCCCCGATCGCAATCGAAGAGTTCACCGTCGGTATCTGACGCTCCTCTCTGAGCTCGGAGCCCTCCTCGTGAGCCGCCACGATCTCCTGCCAATTAGGCGGCGGCTTGCGGAGCTCCTCGATCCCGTGAGCGAAATTACAGTTCGTTATGTAAGGGCAGGTACCCGCGCGGAACTTGCAGCAGAGCTTCGTCTTGAAGAACATCTTGCCGATGGCTCTCGAGCTGGAGGTCCGATTCCCACCGTGGGAATCCCCTTGGGAGTTCCGAGCTCTCTTTCCCGGAGGTTGCTCACTGCCCGCTCGGGACTGAGACTGGCGGCCGTCGTAGGCGGAGTTGGGTCCGGCATCAGCGGACGGGTCTCCGTTCCAAGCACGGTAATCCTCATCGGTCGCCCACACAAGCTGGTCGATCCCAGCCGGGGGCCAGGAATCGCGACCGGGAGGGCCGGACGCGTCCGGAACAATTGCGATGGCGTTGCTGCTAGGATACGCAGCTCCGCCATCGTAATCCATCTAAAATACACGCGGAACCTAAACAAGAGAGACCAAGATCTCAAATTTCCACCGCCGTAGTCGAAAGAAAGAATCCACAAGCTCAGAACAAGCAGCCGGTCGTGGCCAAGAGCGAGGTTCCCGAAAAAAAATAAGAAAGACGCCTAGGTCGGCGAAGGCAGAGAGAGGGATTCTTCAGAAGTCCCAAAAAGACGCCATTTCCGGGAGCGAGGGGACGGAATTGAAGAATCCCTAAAGAATCAACTGGGTACCGATGACGGCGAGCAAGAACTGTGGGGAGGAGAAGATAGAGCGGGGGCGCAGAAACCCTACCGACAGAGCAAAAGGAAGGATCTCACGGAGGGGTGCGCGCGTGTACGGACGGCGGGACGCGCGTATCTCAGGAAACGGCCCATTTAGGTTTATTTAACATGATTAGATATTGACTCCTAACGGTGTTTTAGACAAATAACCATGGAGATCAAATTAATACATAAATTAAGAAAATATTATCAGAAATGTACTGACTCAATAATACAAATTACTGGTAAAAGACCTCGGTCTATAAATTTTAGAAACACTATAATTATTACTCCAATGTTAGTTATACGTACTGAAAGAAAAAAAAAAAAGGTTGGCATTGAGGCATTATAACATTACACCTTGTTAGATAGTCGATAAATCTTATGTTAGAAAAAAATATCATTGACATCATCGTAAGCCCAACGTGATCCGAACTTGTACACGCAACAATTTCTAATATGCCTCCAAGAGAAATGTGTCGAGCTCTTGAGGTACCACATACATGAAGACCAATGTTGAAAGAGGTTTTTCGATCTGATCTTGTTGACGTTCAAATTAGTAATCCGACATCTTTGAGTGTGGACGTCAAAATCCTTTTTTTCTTTCTTCAAGAAAGGTAAGTTTGTCCTCTTTTATAATATTAAAGATGAGTATTTATACTTGATCATAAAGGACAAGAATAAAGCTTGTGATTATCTTAGAAATAAATATGAAAAAAAACTTATGATTGTCTTACTAGCCATAAAGGGCAGGAAGAAAATTTAGATTACCTTTTTGGTCATAAAGGGCAAGAAGAAAGCTTGCTATTACTTACTTTCGACCTTCATCCACAATAGCAGTCACGTGGATAGACGAGTGAAGAGGTGACATTCATCTTCTCCTCCCCCTTAAGATACCACATAATAATTACGTATCAGATGACGATTAGCTGGTGGTGAATTCTTTATCATTTGTCCCTCTCTGAAGGTGTACTTTGAGGCTCTTACGAAAAGAGCTCGAAATGCAACGCTTAATTCATCTAACACGAGAGAGTTCTAGATCTCCTCTCATAGGTCAGGATTTTCTAACTTGTGCCTTGAGCATATTTTGCCTTATGATTTCATTGTGATGAATTTCTCTTTATATGAGTTAGGTTTTATCGATTCATGTGTCTTTATCATATTTAGCCTTATACCATCGCCATGGCAAATCTCTCGTCACACTAATCATGTTTTCTCGACTCACGCACCTCAAGCACATTAGTCTAATGCCTCTGTTCTGATGGCTCGTCATATGGGCTAGGTTTTCTTAACTTAAATGTCTTGAGATTTCTCGTCATGTGGGTTGGGTTCACTCGACTCGCACCTCGAGTATATTTAGCCTTGTGCCTTTATCGTGATGGATTTTTCATCATACGAGTTGGTTTTTCTAACTTACATGCATCGAGCACATTTAGCTTTATGGCTCCATTGTGATGGATTTTTCATCACGTGGGTTGAGTTTTCTTAACTCACCTCGGGCACATTTGGCCTTGTGCCTATGTTATAACAATTTTTTCTTCACATTAGTAAGGTTTTCTTGACTCATGCACCACAGGCACATTTGATTTTACATCTCCATTATGGTAGATTTTTTGTCATATGGGTTAGGTTTTCTTAACTCACGTGCCTTTGGTACATTTGACTTTACACCTACGCTATGGTAAATTTTTCGTCACACAGATCGGATTTTTTCGACTAACGTGTGTTGGGCACATTAGGCCTTGCACCTTCACCATGGCAAATTTCTTACTAAACAGGCCAAGTTTTTTTAACTCACACGGGTCGAGCTCATTTGGCCTTGCACTTCAGTCATGGCGGACGTAGATCGAGTTTTCTCGACTATTGCACCTCAGGGATATTTGGCCTTACGCAACTATCATGGTGGATCTCTTATCATGCGAGTTGGGTATTCCTGACTTGCGTGCCTGGAGACATTTTGTATTGTGCCTCCGTTATTGTCGATTTCTTTTTATACGGGTTGAGTTTTTCCGACTCACATGCCTCAGACATATTTGACCTTGCACCTCCACGATGATAGATTTTTTATCACGCAGGTCAGGTTTTCTCAACTCACATGCCTCGAGTACAATTAGCCTTTATGTCCCCATTGTGGCAGATTTCTTATCAGTCTGGTTGAGCTTTCCTAACTCATGTGCCTTCTGTAATATTAGACCCTCATTCTAGAACTAAAAATGTTAGAGAAAAATATCATTGACATCTTAGTCAGCCTAATGTGGTCTAGACCCATATGCATAAGAACGTTTAAGATACATCTGAGATAAAAACGTCGAGTTCTCGTGGTATCACATGCACAAAGACTATGATCGAAAAAGGTTTCATGATACGATCCCTTCGATGTTTAAGTTAGTAACTTAATGTCTTTGAGTGTGAACATGAGTCTTTTTTTTTCTTTTCTCAAGAAAGGTAAGTTTGTCGATGAGCATTTAATACCTTATCATAAAGGATAATAAGAAAGCTGGAGACTATCTTTCCGATAATAAAGGACAAGAATGAAACTTACGATAGTCTTTCTGATTATAAAAGGTAAGAAGGAAGCTTACGATTACCGGATTTGGACAATTGTCCACATGGGCAACCACGAGAGGAGGGATGACTATTGTCTTCTCTTCCTCTTTTGGATATCACGTGATGATTACATAGTAGAAAATAATTAGTTAATATTATATACTTTATCATCTTGCTAGCCAATATTAAGTAAGGTGCAAGACCAACAAACAACAATCGATTGTAACATTTGAAGATTTGACAGATGATTCAAATATAATTAATGTCCAATGTTTCAGAAAAATCACATGAAGTTGTTCAATAGAGTAACTGCTAACATATGATTACATAAAGAAAATATAGTTATGCTTGTTAAATTCTTTGGCATATAACATTTAGCACATATAGGCCATTGTATTATATACTCATCCAAACTTGAGGGCATTGTCAGGTAAGCATAATTCTTTGAAGATCATTCGATGGAATCATCTCTTAATTATTGACACTTCTTCACATGTCGAATATATAAGTATAAAAGTTATAATTATATTTCTATTATATCAAAAAACTATAATATCGTGTTGTGAAATCAAACAACGATATATGAAATGTATAATATATACATTTTGATGTTATTTAAAATATTTTTCTTTGGATACATAAATACAACTTAGTTGGAGCCAAAGAAGCAAAAGAATCGATATGTAAGATAAACTAAACTATCTTTTTCTTTATTATTATTATTCATAGGACCATTGTAAATGATGAAATATAAGAGATGCGAATAAATATATAATCTTTTTTTAGAGGATCTAGAATAAATGATTAGAAAATTATCTTAGAATCACATAATCCATATGATTAAAATTATAATATATCTTATATAATTAAATATGATTACATAATCCAACACAATAATCAAAAATATTATTCAACAATTAAACCATCCCATTCGGGGGTGTGTTAGAGATCGTTAAATAGTAGCACGGGCCGACTACAAAGGAAAGGTGGGGCAGAGCCAATTATACCGAAAAACGACTTCAATTGGGAATGCATTACAAACACTCAAAATTAGATCGTAATATAAATGCATAACAATTGTGAGAGTAATTAAACGCATGAGAAACACAAAGTTAATTTGTACTTATAAAATGTGAGCAAGCTAAACAAATTTGACAACGTCAATCGAGAAGATAAATGTGTTGAATAACATCTAAATAATCAAATGCACAAAAACCAACAGCTATCATGTTCCTAAATTTATTTCTCAATTCAAAAAGTCTTTGACAACGATCACCATTCATCGCGATTCATTCTCATTGGCAGGGTTAGGGTTGCAAGTCAACGCCTGTATATGTCATCTAAACCTACCTTTTAAAATGTCAACGTAGTGTTATTCCCTGTAGTTCATTCATGTTGCCCAATGACTGTTTCTACCTGTGAGTAGCAAATGTATCTTCACATTGCTTCACGTACAAACATCACAGGATTTTGCTTGGAACCTCTCTCTCTCTCTCTCTCTCTCTCTCTCTCTCTCTCTCTCTCTCTCTCTCTCTTTCTCTCTCTGCAATTACTGCAAGAAGCTGCCAAAGAATCGTCCTTGTGCATGCTTGATGAAAACAATGTAAACAGCTTAATTTTTACATGCCATATGAACCAATCAGCAGCTTGAAGAGTGGATTAGTCGATGTTCCGTATCTAATTCAGAGATCAATCTGGTCCATATAATTTAGAAGTGAGAGATAAAGACAAACACCGGTAGATAATTATCTACCTATGTCTCTATCCTCTGCCGAAAGCTAGATGATATCCATGACAATGCTATCAGCATCAGCAGGCGATTAAGATGGGAGACACCAGCAGGTTATCTTGATGTGCACATCAACCAACCTCATAATTGGGCATGTCTCGCCCGGAACTTGAACCATGCATGCTTCCGGAGGAAGAGAAGATGACCCATCAGTACTGGTTCACTGATGGTCTGAAAGGAAGAGAAGACGGGCAATTCTGATAGACTTTGATGCAGTCGCCGGTGCAAAGTGGCGGTCTTCCATTGCAGCCTAAACGAAATGCCATGTCGCTTCCACAGTCGATTTGGTGCTGAAAACACCTCACCCGTCCTCTTTTGTCAAAGCAAACAAGAGACGAAAGCAGCTCGCCAACCTTTGTCCTACCACCGTTCGCCCACAAAGGAGAGGCCAAGCTGAAGCATATATGACAAAGCCAATATTTACCATCTTAATCGCAGACCTAACCATGATTGGAGAGCGATGGACGCCGACCTAATTGGTGACGATCGAGATGGGGTGCAGCAGTGCACTGCTTGTGGAGCAGATGGGTTATGGTTATGGCGATCGATGATGTCTTACTGGTTTCATTTAAGAGGGTTAGCGGCCAAATGACGTGAAGAAGAAGGGAAATACTTGAATGTAATGAATGAGGAATCGAGGATGGGGGCCTCCTTCCACGCTTACCACGAATCCCTCGGTGGCTGCTTTTTAGGCTACCGGTGGTGTGGTGTGATCCAAAGAGCCCAAGTGAGACGTAAAGACGAGAGAGGTCGCGCGGTTTAAAGTTGAGTGTAAGTCTGTGGAGGAGATGGCACGGTGGGCGCCACTCTTCGTCTCCATCTGCACTCCTCCCCCCGGGTTATAGTACCGCACACATCGGATCACGCATCTGTGACGTGTGGGACCCACTCTCTCTGCTGGGGGTCACTATCTCTGCCCGTGAAGAGGGTGCAGAAGTGGGTAACGAAAAAGTACGTCAGCGCCGCGTGGCGGTCGAGGACTCTAAGAGGATGGCGGCGGCGTGCCGCACGAAACAGCAAACCACGTTCGGATCCAGTTATGCGCAACCGCGTGGCAGGGTGGCTTCGGGCGGTGGAAACGAGTCGCGAGTTCGAAGGCGAAGCAGCAAATATCACTGCAAACTAAACTACGGGATCCATCGTCTCTCGGAGAACTCTTACTTTGCAGGGGAAGACCGATGAATCCGACGCGCACGAACGCGGAAAAGATCTTTACACCATCAAATCACGACCGTACAGAATTAATCGGACGGAGAGCAAGGATCACATGGGTCCCAGCGGTTAAAAGTCTGCCGACATGTGGTCCAACGTCTGACCGTCGTCCAAACGCCAAACCCACCTGACGGAGGCGGCATGGTGCACGACGTCTAGTTTGCAATGGGAGGTCGCCACGTAGACGGCCTCGCTTACGCTTCCTTCACACTCGCGGACCACATGAACGCGGCAGCCGCCCGTGGCGGGACCCGCGTGGGTGCCACCGCGAGAGCCGCTTTCATTGGTCATTGGGTGCCGCAATACCCAAATTCGAGCCCTCTGCATCTTTCCTCTTCGTTCCTCCTTCGTTACGATATGATGAGCGAGGAAACACTGCTGCAAGAGGAATCATTCACACGAACAAACACGGTGCATTGGGAATCACGAATCACGCAAAGATAGGAACAAGCGAGATGAATTCTTTTATTCCCACAGGTTCCTGTGGTTTACAGGCATGCATCTCTCCTTGTGGATTCACCAAGCTTTACATATTCACAGTTACTGCAGAGTCTACAAACCTTTCTATCACAAAATCTCAACAAACACTACAACTATACCTTCAAAGCTTATTCAGATCACAGGTCTTCTCCATCAGCTCTGCTCCGATTGCTCGTGTGTTTACCGGCACCGGCCTCCACATGAAGAAGCACTGAGTGCCGCGGGTGGTGTTCTGGCGCTTGCTGTGGAGAAGAGATTGATGGAAGCTTCTGCGGAGTACATACTACTGTTGTTTAATACATGGTACGAAGCCTCGGCAATAGTGATGCGAGGTGGGGGGGGCTTAGAATTCCAGCATTATGCTTCCGAAGGGGGCTCGGTGGGGGATGCCCTTCCTTCTCTTGGCGCTGCGGAAGCTGGCGGCGGTCGGCGGCGGCGTCGATGGGGTGAAGCTCTGTGTGGCGTTGCTCTTCACGCTGCCGCGGCTGGTGCTGGTGCCGGAGGCGTCTGAGTCGGAAGCCGCGGTTGACTGCTTCGTCTTCTTCTTGTTCTTCTTCTTCTGGGGATGGTTCTTTTTCTTCCTGTTGTAGTGAGAGGCGGCGCCCGCAATCTGAAATGGGGATTTCGTCGAACAATTGGTTAGAGGAGAAATTAGCGGAAAGATTGGATTTTGATGGTGGTGGTGCGGAAGAAGGTGATAGGGAGGGGGAAACCTTGCAGCCGAGGGAGCAGAAGCGGAAGGAGTCCACGAGGCTCCGCTCGCAGACCTCGCAGATGTTGGTGACGCCCTTGCCGGGCCTCTGCTGGGGGCGCTCGTTGAGGAAGACGACGCGGGCGCTGTTGATAATGTAGGTCTGCACGCCGGTGATGTCCAACACCTTCTGGATCTCCGAGACTCGGATCACGTCGTGGTAGGACGACCGTCGTATCTGAAACCAATGCCAGCAGAAAACCATATCTCATCATCCTCGCAACGATTCCGTCCCTTGCGGGATGAACATGGATAGGATTCTGGGGGATGCAAACGGACCTGGATGGAGCGATGGTCGCTGTGACGCGCGAGGCAGAGGGAGCAGAGGGCGCCGTTCATGCAGTCGAGACAGTACATATTGCACTCGCTCTTGTGGGCGTCAGCGTGCCGCTTGCATTGCACGAAGAAGCTCGTCGACAGCAGCGGGCGCAGCCACGGCGGCCACTGCTCCTCCTCCTCCTCCTCCTTCCCTCCCGCTCCCTGTTCCAGTCCGCAGTATCAGACCCCGCACGGAAACACAAAACCAGCAGAAGGAAACGAGAAAAAGCCACATCTTTCAGAATACAAGACAAAAATCTCACCATGATTCCTCTGTTCTTGCTGTCAAGCTCTTTGAACGGAGATTCTCGATCGATCGCCACCTGGATCATCGGAAAACTCCTCCCTTTCCGTCTGCTAATTCTTGGTGTGGGAATCAAATAGCTTATGGCAAGAGAGGAGACGAGGGAGCAGAGGTCTCTGCAGGGAACCGAGACAGGTAGAAAAGTCGTCTTTGTAGACTTGAGAAAGAGAGAGAGAGAGAGAGAGAGAGAGAGGGGGTATAGTGGGAGGATGAGGATGGAGAAGGGCTAAGATGCGTTGGTTGCAAGGAAGCCTCGCTTCTTTCTTCTCCCCATCACTCTCATGCATGTCTTTTCTACATATATTTTTCTCCACTATTTCTCCTAAACCAAATTACAGTATTGGCGTTGGTCAAACGTACTAAACATTGTACCATAAATATCTGTTCAATATAATGCGTTGTCCTTTGAGGAGGGCAATTTCATGCCATGATCCACAATTTGGATGCCTCCAATGTGGACTTTCTTCTCCTCATGCTGACAAGCATCTTACGACAGCACACTATTCTTTGGTAGGTGTCATTAAGCAATTAAGATTGGAACCCAAATGTCATGATAAAAGTTCCTATGCAAGTTGGAGAGATTGCATTCATAAAGGTGAGCTATGTCTTGTGCATTGGAAGATGTGAGGGTGGGTCAAGTCAAGTAGGAGATGGGTCTCTGTGTGGTGTGGTAGATGTTGGTGGATCACTCCCCCTCTCTCTCTCTCTCTCTCACGAGTGGAAGATGATCCCAGGTGCTGTGTAAAGCACACTAAATGCAGGAATATGCTTTGCCTTTATCTATGATATGCAAGGAAGAACAAGGAAAAATTATTAGGCCACTAGCAGGTGGCACAATTTCTTTTGTTGTAGTGCATTGGCAAAACTGGAATGGGACTGAGAAGAAGAATCAAAGTGTCATCTTCCAATCATGTCGAGTGGATGTCTGATGCACACTTGTCATGCTAATTCGAGTTACAAAGATCAGCTATGTACTGATTTCTTCATGTCGACACTTCTTTCGTTAGCATCTCTTAAATCAACCATAGTTAAGTCGATTAAGCGGAGACCGACGGCTATGATTGCATCCGAGTCCCATGTCAGTCCAATGGATGCCGACGTGGATGTGTTGGGCTGTGACGTGGGGCTGGATTGCCTACACGTCAGCCCTCGTCGGATGGCATCCTAGCGTTAGTGCTCGCCACCCCGACATGGATCTTGCCGGGAGGGAACGGCGTTCCATCCACGGAGATGTGCCTGCGTTGACGACGCGGTGGAGATGTGCCCTTTTGGCTTGCGATCGGAATGCGTTGCTTTCCCGTTTCATAAAGCTATGCTGATCCCAAATAGTCTCTCTCTCTTCGCTTTGCCTACGAACGATCATCGGAGCTTAGCGTCATCAAGAACGAAATCATGATGGTTTCTCTGTTGACGAAGGGCATGCTCTGGGTCAAACTTCAAACCCTCGCCTACCTCGCCTGTGCAAGTCTGATCTCATTCAAAGAGGAAGTTTCCTTCATATTTCTTCCACAGGAACCGGCATGCCATGTGGAATAGAACGTTGGCCACAGTTTTCCCTCCATGAACAATCTCTTAGAGAAGAAGAAGAAGAAGACGAATGACTACTGCTACATAATTCTCCCCCTTCGTACCTGAATTAATAGCTTGGATGCGAGTTTGACGTTTAACTGCCGATCGGGTGAGAGTTTGGATTCCACAAGACAGATCTTGAGTTGAGAGCGTTTGTCCCCCAGGTGTTCGAGCAATTGATTGACTCATTGGCGTCAGGGCTCCATCCGGCCCACATGATCGAATCATTAGCCAGTGAAGAAATGATGGGCTTGTCACAGGTCTGATGCTCGGCTCAAACCTGCTCTGCCTCTCTTCCATGTTCGTGGCAAAGAGAAACCCCACGGAGATCCAGCTTTTTCTAGGCAGTACCGTCAATTGTGTGGCAAGAATAACTCCACTTAGAACCTGCTCTCGGAAGAGATGGCTGCACATATGTGTCCATATCCACCCAGCCTGACAAGTCCCCGAGTGCTCGACACAGCTGCTGCGATCCCCCCCACCCAAGACCTGCATCAAGCAGTGGAAGTTTCAGAGCACATGTTATCCATGTCAGAACACACCGTTTCTTCTCGTGCAATGGCAGTAACAGTAGGGTAAAAAACCTAGCGGTAACAGCGCCCAACTCTGTTCTTATTCTTCTGATGACTCGTGGACGCAGCCAGGTCCACCTGGTCTGACTCAGTGAGTTAGCCACTCGACTGTTGCATAAAGAAAGGCCGCCGACACGGCGATCATCTTTGCTGCCATATTACCGCCCACTCTGTCAACGCCTGTCGTATCAAATCTCTGCTTTCGAGATTTGCCATCTGCGCTCGTCCCATTGGATCCAAAAAAGCGCAGAGAAAGGAAGGCTTGCGGAGCAGTAGGATCTAATGCTGGCGCCAGCGGACTTGAATGAGTTGCTTGGGAACATTAGCAGCGACGACGACCGACGACGGACGGCGTTCTTGAGGTCGGCTTTCCTTCGAAATGAACAGATAAGGACGTTGTGTATCTTTATGCCTGTAGCAGTGTTTGATTGACTGGGGCACCAGAAGTGTTGAAACTGGCGACGTTGTGCTCGCAAGTGGTAGTTGTGTGACCACCTACTCCATGGATTAAAGAAACATGGCCGATCCATCCTTGTCGTTATAGTACCTGTAGTTATGGGACGGAACGAAGGGGAGTCGTGGCATCAGCCGTAAATATGGATGCCGATAATGGCGTTTGGAGAGCGGAGAGCCGGCCCGCCGGTTCATGCGGTAACGGGCCCCATCCCGGTTCGGTGAACCGGTGCCGGCTCGACTCGGTTCCTTCTGTGGCCTATAAAGGAAGGATTTGGCGAGTTACGGGAGAGGGCGGATTCGAGTGAAAGCCGAAATCTTCGCGCCCTCTCTGTCTCGCTTTGTTGATACAAAGACGAGAAGAGCGGACGGCGGAGAATGAGGGGCGACCGGGGATCGACGGCGGAGGAGGCGGTTCCATGGTGGGAGAAGGAAGTCGCAGCGGCGGCGGCGGCGGCGGCGGCGGGGGATGACGAGGAAGGGTGGAAGTGCCGGAAACAGCACGTGCAGCCCCTTTACGGAGTCTGCCCCTCCTGCCTTCGCGATCGTCTCCTCCGTCTCTGCCCGGACTGCGCCAACGTCCGCCCTTGCGGTTGTTTCCCCTCCTACTCCTCGTCGTCCTCCTCGTCGTCCCTTTCCTCCGCCGATCTCGCCAGATCCGGAGGAGTAGGAGGCGGAGGAGAAGAGCGTGGGGGCGTTGGGATCGGAGTGGTGGGTCCAGTATCGCGGCTGATGGATAGCGAACCGGCCTTCCGGCGGTCCCGATCGGTGGGGTTCCAGCTGCTCAGGACGAGATCGGTGGCTTCCGCCGCTTCCGAAGTCGGCAACGTCGCGCAACCGTCTCCTCCGTCTGGAGGCGGCAAAGGGTGGGCTACGTTCTGGCCGTTCTCTTGGGCCCTGGGAAGGAGGGCATCCGCGGAGACGGCGGGGGCGAAGCTGTACAGGTCGAGGTCGGTGGCCGCGGGGCGCTCGCCGGATGCGAGTGGCGGCCGCAAGGTGGGGAGGGGGAAGGGGTCTCGGAGGTGGCACTTCCCGAGCCCGATGAAGGTATTCCGACGCCAGAAGTCGACGATGAGGGTAGTTCAAGAGCGGTCACCGTTGTGGCGGGGGTGAGAATGACCACCCTCGACTTAGAGAAAAGAGGTGCGTATAAGGAGATTCCTTTTAGCCTCTTGATAAATGTCGGCTAATCATTATTACTATTGTCACCGCCGTCTCATATTTTTGCGTTTTATAAATATAATCAATTAATTAGCACGGATAAATGAGATAATAATCAGGTCCGTGGGATGTCCATCAGACGGTTATCAACCGCACTGAGGAGGGGGATCGGGATAGTGTAAATAGTTTGGGTTTCTTAGGGGAAAGTGCCAACGGAGGCCCTTCTTTAGGGATCGCACGTGCAGGGTGCGTCCGTTGGTGCACGTGACGACGTCGTCGCCTCTCACGTTCGTCCCATCGAACGAGGCGCGACGATTGGGCTGTGGTCGTTGGCAACCACGATGGCGACAACTGACACGGTCCTGCCACGTCGAGAACCGCCATTGCTGCCATGCTCTGCTTCCGGTCTGTGCCAAACAGGGAGCGTCTCCGCAGGCACGAAGTTTCAAACGGCCCGAGCTCGGGAAGGGCGCTGAGAATTATTGTTAACGACGGAATGAAAAGAGAGGAGAGGGGTCTCGTTTATTCTTTCATTTGGAGATGGAAATATTGGTACCGAACCATCGGTAAAAGTAGGTGATGTTGTCTATTTTCCGTGGAATGTTGCTTATGGATTTCCGTGTTCGACAGTAACTAATGTAAATTTCCAGTTGTTCAAACCATGCAATACTTTTAGTTACATCCATATACTTGTAGTGCAGATTCTGTCCAGGCTTGACTTTTTTTATGTATCAAACGGACTGATTCCAAGTCAACGAGACCGTGACAGAATACCCATTACCCTTGTTGAGTTCGTTCCTTAGCCGGTCATCTCCATGGACACGTAAAGGCCCAGCCCATAGCCATCGCATTAGAGATGAGGCAAATGCTCATCCGAACTGCCATTTCTTTGTGATTCAACGTGGAAACGTTGGATTCCTCTACCAGTCCCACGTCACCCAGCATCGATGTCTCGGATGATTCAGTCAAGATTCCCAGTTATGTCGGTGCACGAACAACATCTACAGTTCTTCCACTCCCTTTGTTTCCATACCCGATCAACCCCCTCAAATCCTTGGGTGCGGGCCCCTGAAAACCGGGAACCATTGAGTTAAGTCGAAGACAGCCCCCTCTTCCGATCCGGAGCAATGAACCGACGGCAGAGATCCAATCAATCGACCAACAAACCAACCCAAACGATCCGCTCTATAAATGGGCCCCACCTGCGGTTTCCTGAGCCACCAATCCCCTGCATTCCTAAAGAAGAAGACGAGAGAGAGAGAGAGAGCCACATTTTATAGCCATACTGTGTATAGAGGGCTACCAAGGGGCCAAATTCCTTCCTCCTTTCTCTATGAAACCCTGATAAAAGAGGGACAGCGGGGGGAGGAAGAGGGGGATCGAATTGTCAGCAGACAGCGAGGGAAAGAGACCGAGGAATTGTGGGATTTCCGTACGTTGACTTTATCGATCGATCGATGGGGGCGGAGGGGATGATGGAAGGGCGGCTGGTGTTCACGTACGGCACGCTCAAGCGCGGCTTCTCCAACCACGGCCTCCTCCAGGACATGGTCCGAACCGGGGACGCCGCCTTCGTGGGCGCCGCCCGCACCGCCGGCCGCCTCCCCCTCGTCTGCGGGCCCTACCGCGTCCCTTTCCTCCTCAACCTCCCCGGCGCCGGCGAGCGCGTGTCCGGCGAGCTGTACGCCATCTCCCCCCGCGCCCTCGCCCGCATGGACGAGCTCGAGGGCACCCGCAAGGGCCACTACGAGCGCCTCCCCATCTCCGTCGTCGTCGTCGGTGGCGACGGCAGCCAGGAGGCGGCGGAGGTGGACGCGGAGGCATACTACGCCCACCGGAGCTACGCGGGGGAGCTGTGGAGGCGGAACGAGGAGACGGGGTACAAGGTGTACTCGGAGAAGGAGGCCAAGGGGTACGTGAAGCGCGCGGATCGCCCGCAGGACATCACCTTCCTCGACCAGATCCGCATCTTCTTGGCCTCGCCCCAGACTTAATAGTGCTTAACCGGATGCCAATCTCCTCCTCTCCTCTGCTCTTCGTTTGCGTCGGGTTTCTCTCTTTCTCCTTCCTCTAACATCTCTGTAATAAGCCCTCTTAGATTTCACCAGAGCAAGCAATTTGGCTTGCTGTGTCGCCACTGTAGTTGGGCTTGATGAATTGGGATTGCTCACATGGAATGGTCATATTCAGCTGAAATCTTATGCTCGTTCCGATATCAATTGCCATTAAGTGTGTGTGTGCGCGCGCGCAGAGACACGCTGATACGTTCCGATATCAATTAGTAGGAAGAGTGCACGAAATGAGAAGCTTGGCTGCCTCGCCTCAAAGCTGCAATGCCATGAACAGCTCAAAAGAACTCATCAACATTCAAGAAAAGATATGTGAGGCGACGTGCTGCGGTTGGAATCTATGGTCTACCCTCCAAATTGGGATTCAGAATGATGCGTCAGGTCATGAAATCATCGAGTGACGGTGGAGAGGAAGGTTTGAAGCAAATTCTCAATTTGCTTCCTCTTGTTCTTCGTGTGGACGACGCCTTTTTTGGACGAACGGGAAGACGCGGACAAAGTTGGCAATTCGATATGCTGCTCTTTTGTAACGTTCGTCATAGGACACAGGTGTCACAGAAAGCAAGGAATACAGAGAAGAAAAGTCAAGAGGGTGACGTCGTCCTCTGCGTTTAGAGATGCCAATACATTGGCGGCGAAGAGAAGCGTACGACGAAGGTAATGGAAGCGACCACCGTGTCCACTCCTTTAGGCAGATTTGCTGTGGCGGAGATGGGGGTTGGTGTGGCTTTGGAGCCTAGAGACGGCTGAGTGGAGATGATTTGCCTCTACAGGATAACGTAGTTGGTGACGGTGGGAACGATTCGATTAGGTTGAAGCCGGAAGTAGAAACTGGTGGAAATGTCTTCCAGGAGTCGAAGTGGTGTTGAAGGGTGAAGGTGGGACTCCTGATCTATCTTCCATGACTCGAAGTATTCATGACGACGACACCATCGACTCGAGCATGCTGTCCTTCCAAATCAACTCAGCCCACCGTAGTGAAAGCCATGGGCTGGGCGGGCCTAATGGGCCCTTACATCCTTAGTTTCCCCACCCATCAACTCAGCTCACCTTGCGTTTCTTCTTTGGTGCTTTCTTGACGCTTCCCTCGAGCCATGCCGTCAATTGATAACCTCTATCTCTCCGCCTCTTTACTCTTCTGGTTTTATATGATAACCTCTTAACTTAAAAGAGTTGGAAGGGGCTGTCGATCAACCCTTTAAACCTTGTGTCTTGTATAGGAGCTTATGTTGATGGACGGACACATTGATAAGGCTAAACCAATGAAACCACGGAGCATCGAAATGAATCCGATTAGTTTTGTCCATCGCTACGTCGATTAGTTTTGTCCATCGTTAGACAATCTATTTTTGACAAGATCATATCTTTTCTACACGTAAGGTAACACTTTTCTAACCCTACTAATTATGATCTTGGTTTCGACCCCAAATCGATATCGATGGTTTTAGTTTTTCAAAATCGAAACCATAATTAAATCAATAAGGGCTAGCTTTAGAATCGTAATCAGAATCAATAGTTTTGGTTTAAACAATTAAAATTTTGTTTAAAATTTTTAAATATAAAAAGAATTTATAAATTATTTTTCAAAAATAAAAAAAAATATTTTAAAATTATAGGATGGATGATTTGAGCCGAAACTAGAATTGTCGGTTCTGGAGCTGACAATTTCGAGAAGAAATAGAAACTAAATGATTTGGGATTGATTTTAGTTGGATTTGAAACTAGTAAATCATTAGACTGATTAGATTTGAGTTCGAACTGAACAATCATTTAACCTTTCTTTTTTTTGGGGGGGATTATAGGACAGTGTAGCCGTCTTCTCCGGGTAGGAACTCCTCGCCTGCGCATCCGACGGGGATCTTCGGCTTTGCACCTGCATAAAGGTCGGGTCGGGGTGCTTGGCCCGACCCCTCCGACGATCAAGTTAGCAGATGTGGACAGGGCTTCAGGAGAAGAAGTATTTTTGTGTCTCTGTCCTTCCTCTTTCTCTCTGATGAACGAGAGGGTATTTCATAAGGAAGCTTATTGTTGTTTGATGTGCTCGCCTGCATGAGGCAGGCTGGTAGCGTCTGACATTAGCGTTGACGTCGCGTGAAAAATCTAGCCTTAGTAGGCGTTAATGCGCCTCGACCGGTGTTCCGGTTCGTTTGACCGAGTACAATCGCGTCGATCGAGACGTGAGGCGTCGGCTGACGTCAACCGAGTCTTATCATAATTACTATCCTCATCAACTTCCTAATCAAACATGGATAGAATGGTAGATTTAGAGACTAATTATAGATTACTTCATATAATTAGTTATTTTTTAATATTTTAATTTTTATACATTAAAAATATATTAATATTTTTATATTTACAAAAATTAAATATTTAACTTCGAGTCAATATCTATTTATTGATAAACCCTACGATAATTTCGTAAACAGAATGGACAATATAAAAAAATAAGATTAAACATTTCATAAGTATAAAGATCGAGATACTAAAGATAAATAATTATATAAATAAAATATATAATTAATCCTAAATTTAACGTCATACGATACTTAGCATGACGACTGTTTAAAAAGACTCACGTAGCTAACAAATGATCTTCTAAATATGACTTTTAACTCTTCCGGTCAAATATCTTATCGATTTCGTACATTTCCGATTCTAACCGGATTTTTGTCACACATGCGCCGGTTTTTGTGGCACACGAGACCGATACATGACCAATATGTAATCTTACCGGATCTAATCATAAATTTACAATAGATTTAAGTGATAATAAAGATGAAAAATATTAAATGTACGAAAAATTATATCAATTAACTTAGTCGGAAATATTCAAATCTCGTATTTATTATATAAAAATAAAAAAAAACAAAAACAAAAAAAAATAATAACAAAAACCCTGCCCGGTCACGTGACCACGTCCGATCTCCTCTAATACTCTCCTCCAAGTCAATCAATCGACACAGACACAGTAATCCCCTTCCCTTCCCACATCGAATCCCCCCTTCTCCCCTCTTCCTGCTCCGACGACTCGATCATGACTCGTCCTCCCCCTCCTCTCTTCCTGTTGTCGTCGTAGGCAGATCGAATTCAAGGAGAGAGAGAGAGAGAGAGAGAGAGAGAGAGAGAGAGAGAGTAATGGATCACTCGAGGAACCACCACCATCAACAACAACATCTGGGAGTCAACAAGCTGGGTAAGAACATCCGCAAGAGCCCTCTCCACCAGCCAACCTACTATTCCAACCCAAAGCCACAGCATCCTCCTCCTCCTCTTCCTCAGCAGCAGCAGCAGCAGCCACCGCCGCCGCAGCCGCAGGTGTACAATATCAGCAAGAACGACTTCCGCAGCATCGTCCAGCAGCTCACCGGCACCCCCTCCCGCGACAACAGCCCCGCCCCTCCCCCTCCGCGGCCGCGGCCGCCGCAGCCGAGGCCCTCCAGCACCCGCCTCCAGAAGATCCGTCCCCCGCCGCTCGCCCCCATCGCCCGGCCGCCTCCCCCTCCGCTCGCCGCCTCCCGCCCTCCTCCCCGCTACCGTCCCCCCATCCCGTACCAAAACCCTAACCCTAACCTGCCCCCCGCCGCGGTTGACCCTTCTTCCTTCCCGCGCCGCTTGCCCTCCGCCGCTGCCGCCGGCCCTGCGTGGGCTGACTCGCCCGTCTCCGCCTACATGCGCTATCTTGAGAGCTCTCTCCTCGGCTCCGACACGTCCCGCCAACCTCATCCCCAGCCACAGCAGCACCTGCCGCCCCTTCCGTCCCCGGGACTGCTTCCCTCTCCGCGCCCCCCGATCCCCTTGCCGTCCCCGAGGGCAGTCGCGAATTCGAGCTTTATGCCTCCTCCTCCTTCCCCGTCAGCATCGGCCCTGCCTTCTCCCAGCACGTTCTTGAACATCCTCTCGCCGAGATCTCCTTATCCGCTGCTTTCACCCGGGTTCCAGTACCCTCCGCCGCTGACCCCCAACTTTGCTCTCTCACCATTGTCTCAATCTGGGATCCTGGGGGCTGGACCAGTTCCTGGTCCGCATCCACCACCCTCTCCCGGGCTCTGGTTCCCTCAATCGCCCTCTGGATTTTTACCCATTCTGAGCCCCAGATGGAGGGATATGTTGTAGCTCCCAAGTGTGACCGGTGTTCCTCCACCACCTTTTCTTACAAGGTAGCAAAGACTTTCTCCTGTATCAAAGTGTTGCAAAGTGTAGCAATTTTAATATCTATGTATTGGTCTGACCAAAGTCACCACGCAAGTGTTCAAGAAGACGATGCAACTTTGGTTCTGGAAATTACCTTAAAGCTGTATGCAGTACAGAGTACTGGGAGTTCAAGATGATGGAAGTGTAACGAGAAATGAGGCAGGTGAAGTCTAGTCTATTTTAATTTCTTTTTAGTTAGTTGTTCCCTGCTAAATGTTTGTATTTAATTCTAATTCTGAATCTATTGATTTCATTTGCATTGCTAAATGCTAGTGTTTGAGTTTATGATTCTCGGCATCGCATTGATTATTGAGTACGGACTCAGCTTTTCTTTTCTGCATTACTGGTATTGATGCTAAGAGAAAATAATAAACACTTGCTTATCTTGTGCTTTTTGTTCTTCAATGACATGGCCAAGAAAAGGAATCTGTGTCATGCTGATCTGTTGCAATATCTTGACATGAAACATACTGTTTACTTTTCGGTATGCATGTTATTGTTTTTCTTGAGTGCCTTGTTTGATGCAAAATATTATTGTTTAACCAGAGACAATGTCTTACATTGGTTTCTACTGCACCTACAGTAGAATAAATACTAAATTTTTCTTTGCATTCGAGGTAACATTCTTATTGTAGCTTATAGTTTTTATGTGCAATATATCATCTATGACTGATTGTCCGAGTTGCAATTGCCTAACTTCTAATGATTTGAGGATGAAAAGTGCTGTTTCCATCTAAATTTCATCTAGAAATTTATCTGATATCTTGCCTTCTAAAAGATTATGCATTGCATTTAAGTTGATTTCATTCACCTACAGCATTACAACAATTTGTCCTTTTAACTTACGATCAATTAAGATTCAGCCTGGTTTATTGGCTAACTTGCATGCCAAGTGACCACAATATTTAGTCAACTTCAAACCATCACTTTTGACCTGGAAGTAGTTTATTGACATGTTTTTAATATTCCTAATAGAATTAGATGACTAGACTTTTGTTTGCAATAATATTGACAAAAGCCTGAGACATGCAATAAATGAGAAAGTTTGGATTTCTCGCCCACATGTTTTATGATCTTCAGTAACAGTTGAGTCTGAAGGAAAACAATCATTTATCTCTCTTGCTTAATGCCTGACCTAGACCTCTCCTTCACTTGCGGAACCGCGGCAGCTGATTACGATGCAAACATATGGCTGCATGACCGTTATTGTTGAAGAATATAAGACAATGGGCCTTGGTATCATGGTAAGATTGTTGCTTCGCGGTCGAGGTGCCAGAGTTTGAGTCGTGGTAACAACCTCTCTGCTTGCAAGAGTAAGGTTGCATACATTGGCCCATGTCAAGATTGCACTCTTAGAATTTATGTCATCCAAGTTAATTTATTGCTCTCGTTGGCCCATGTCAAGATTGCACTCTTAGAATTTATGTCATCCAAGTTAATTTATTACTCTCGTTTTCTGTATTGTCTTTTAACGATCCTCCTTCAAGGATTGATTTTAAGCTATGTGTGTGATGAGGATGTGGAGCTTTTGAGTGGAGTGATTGTGATACATCAGCTAGTTTGATTTTTTGAGTAGGTCTTGAGGTAGGTTGCATGCACGAGTTTGAAGAAGGGAGCCTGTAATATCATAATTAAGTTCCAAAGTGAAGGTAGATGTTGGATCAGGTTCTTGTCTAAGATTTTGATGGGACTACCAATAACTGGTTATTATCATGATATGTGGTTAGATGTTTAAACTACTTATGTTATTGTGTTATCATTTAACTTGTAGAAATTGGTATTGAAGTATCTCTATGGGCCTTTATGTTGTCTAATATGTGCCATAATGGATTTGGATTATATATGTTGGATTTTTAACAAAATAAACAATCCTGTAGCCAGGGAGATTATGATGTCCCAGTAGTAACATGTTGAGAATCATGAATAAGTTGCATCGGATATAATTGCCTGACAAAATTAGTATATATTGGGTGCATTCTGAGCTAGACAGCTAAAGCCATGTACTAGTTAACTTATTTGGCAAGTAGGTCTATCTAGTTAACTTATTTCACACCAAAGGTATTTATTTAACCTTTGGTGTGAAATAGTTAGTCAGCATCAGTTAAAACTATATTATCACTAGGGTTTTTCTTCCATGTGTCGTTTACAAAAATATCTTCACCTTTACCGGTATGTCCAACACTGTCAAAACAATCCATTGATTTTATTCATTCAAGTTGTTCTTAATTCAGGTCCAATTGAACCATCAACTCTCCCTGGAGGCTTACCTCCCTTTATTTGATAAAAAGTGCCATAGATGAATAGTTGTTTTGGTCATAAACTTCCAATAAAGGGGTGAGAGTTACTTTGTAAAGCAGCAAGATGTTTTGATCTGTTTGCGAGGATTATAAACTACCAGATTTTTAGTCGGTATGAGTTACTTGCTATCCACCTTTCTAGTTCTTGTTGTCAATTAGTCATAAAATAGTTCAGATTGTGCAAACAATGGAAGTGGCCTCTTGTTGACACAAAAGTCAATCGGTCATATGGAGGTGGGTTCGCATCTTATTGAACCTTGGACATCGTTGCACGATACAAAATAAAGCTTATGAATAAATTCCTAAAAGCTTACATTGTAAAATTATCACTGTGATATTTTGCTTCTACATTTGGATCTATCTAAATTTACAGGTAGTTTACTGAATTAGGCAGGCAGTAGTCGCAAATATTGACAGATAATAATGCTTTTTTTTCTTGTTAAGGATTACCTAGCCCTTGAAAATGTTGATGTTTACCTTTCATTCTATATGTATACATTCTCACATTCATATGCATAAAACTCGATCTCGAGGTTGAGATTTTGAAGAGATGAGTGGATTAGTCTTACTAAGCTGAATCGATGGTTATACTAGTTTTTGTTTTTGTCTGTATCGTAAAGAAAATGTTCCCATCCTTAAACCTGTGTGTAGAACGATGTTGTTCGAATGATATGTCTTTACTCGCCACAAAGAACCTTTGGAAAAGATCCTCGTAGCCGAGACAACTCGTCGGGACCTTTAGAGGTTATTGTTGCTGTGGTAGTAATGTTGGGGAACATAATAGGTATGATACATTTTTGCAGTTGCTGTGATAAGTGTTGACTTCATAGGTACTCCTCCATCTTCGTCTTTCAGGGTTTTCTCATTTCCAAAGGAAAATTTGGTTTGTGATGTCTCTGCAAGACTTGTTTATATGTGGGCCGTGTGAATAGGAGGATCTCAAGGAGCAAAGAAGAAGATGTCCGTGCCTCGGATATTGTTCGATGGAACAGAGTAAGGTGGTGGGATGGTGTACGCTTTGTGTCGTGATGCAGTGAGTCAGAGTTTGGGATATTCGTGTACAGACCCCTAAATTTTGCCGCTCCGCATGCTTAGTTCTTAAGGCTTCTCGCTGTCGGAGTCTTCTTGCTTTCTCGATTCCATCATCTTCGCGCTCTATATGCTCAGAGAGAGAGAGAGAGAGAGAGAGAGAGAGAGAGAGAGAGAGAGATCATAAGGGGCTTTTGGTCCCGTAACATGACGGTCGACACACGGTCAACTAACCGCGGTTAAACTCTTTGCACAAATTGGCGATTTAGAAGTTATGGCAAGGATGTATTTGCAAATATGAAACTGAATAGGGGGTTATGTACGCATATAGATGGGTTTGGAGGAGTATATATGCAATTTCGCTGGTGTGATAGGAAGGAAACTGAAGGCGCTAAAGGAAGAGGAGGAGGCACGTTCCACCAAACGATCTTCCCAGTCGCTCGCCCATCTCGCAACCCCCTTTGATTCGATTCGAGTAGCCGACGATCGCGTCTCCATGTGGGTGGTGATCCTCTGCGCACTGATCCTGTTCAAGATCCTCCGCCGAATCTTCCACCGCGACGATGCCTTCCCGGACATCGACAGCTCCGATTCTGACGCTAGCTTCGCCGTCGCCGCCAGGTATGCCGGATCCCTTCCGTATCCTTCGAGACCCTGATCCCCCCCGCGATCCAGGTCGCTCGAACCTGATCCTTTTTGCTCCCCGTGTTGTTGGCGTTGCAGATTGGAGAAGCTCTACGGCGGCAAGGCGTTCGTCGGGCTTCGGATTCCCGACGCCGATGCCGGTGTTCGACAGCACATAGATGTCGTTCTTGTTACGAAGAGGTCTGTTCTTGATCGATCGCTTTGCCTTGGAAAAACAATTCAAAACGAAATCTTCCTTTCTTTTATTGGTTATAAAATCTATTGACCACTATTTTTTTGCTTACAACAACAAGTTCTTGATTTTTTGGGTGCGCTATATAATCCACAGTTGGCGTTCTTAGCGTTCAAAGCAGTTGTTCTTCGTGATGTCGTTTATGACATCCAATGGCCAATATATCTTTTATTAATCACAAGTTATTCTCACTAGAAATTCTTCTCTTTTTGCTTTTTTATAACCTCGAGAAATATTGGATTTGGATCCTTCTAACAAGGAGTGGAGAAATAATGGGAATCTATGATGTCAGGGAAGTCATGGTGGTGGCAGTTCGGAACTTCTCTGGTTTTGTGGAGATTGGTGGAAATGAGAACTGGGTCTGTACCAGTGACAAGAAGCACAGGCCTCAGTCCCATCCGGATCCGGTAAGACATACTTTCTGGTGTCTTCACATTTCACTTGATCAAAACTCGAGGCTTTGTATGTTTCTTTACTATCTAAATTAGACTTTAGGTTTTTATAAACTTATGCTGAGTATAAACTGATTTGAACAAAATATAAGTGCTTGTTTTTGTATTTGAGATGTGTATAATCTGTTTATTAAAATATAAACTAAAGAATAATCAGATATATCCATACCTATCCTTTTATGCTCTGTGATTTTGCTTTCTTCTTAAACATTGTTCTTGTACTAAAATTGTATCTTTCCAGTCATATGTGCTCGAGAGCTAAATGGGCTTTCTTCTTGGTGCTAATTTGAAGACATTCTATACAGTTTCTATTAAATTACATTTTTTTATTACACCTTTGTTCTCCCTTTTGATGGATCAGCAACTTTATTTTTCAGGTCCTTGAAGTTAGCAAACAAGTAGCAGTTATTGAATCATACTTGGAACAAAGAGGGGTCCCTTTGCCCAAAGGACATGTAATTGGCCAAGTCATACTTCCACATCCAAATTGCAGGTGTGGTTTAGAATGAGTCAATTTATTGAGACAGCTTTACTACAATATGTGTATCATTCTTCAATTACAGTATGTACCCTATATTGTGGATTTGTTTTTTATGGTTCTCTTACATGACCAAATTACTGATATATGTTGATTTTGAATCACAATCTAGCATAAACTACATATATACAACGCCTAGATTGGCTGGAGTCTGATTATCCAAGGTAAAACAACTTGCTGCTAAAAGCTGGTGGAATCAGCTATTGGATTTCTGAAATTTGTTTTCTCCAATCAGTTAAAACTTGTTAGGAATATCTGAGGATATAATTCTGTGACATTCCACAGCATCTATTCTTTGGTCCCTATACTTGTGGAGATTTTTTTTTTCATATGTTTTATGTAAGGTTCTGCAATCTTTGACATAGATGTTGCTTGCAATTTTTAGTCCTTGTCTAGAAAGAGAGTGAAGAAAGAATGTGATTCCAATGTTGCTGCTATTGGTATTGTGTTGAATTAGTACAACATGGACATATTGTATATGAAGGCATAGTAAGCTAATAGGATCATTGCTGGTCACTTAAATATTTCCTTTATTTTTTTAAATGTTTGTATTATGGAATTTGCTGCTTAAGTTTCGATGGGTTGCAATTGTGTATGCTTTTGTGTCTTAATAGTAAAAGTAAGATTGGAAACATGCATATTGAGTTTCTGTATGTCACATATTCTGCTTTGTCTCATTTTATGCACAACTCATATCATTTTTTAGGCCCGCCTATTCTATTTCTTCCCAACTAGAGGTGGTTTCTTTTGTTAAATGGAGAGAGCTCAAGCCAGAACCACGAAGTGGATTGTCCAATTGGATCAAGGGAGCAGTTGGCAAGAGTGACATGCAAGATGGATTCTGTGAGAAACTTCATTTTATCCTGAGTACATCACCAATGTGGGATCGGTACATTCTCGTAACATATTTTATTATTATTGTTATGTTTATTTGTGTGAAAGAAATGCTTCAATGCTAATTTTGTTTTATAGAGGCTTGTCAAAATGATGGTCATGCGTTATTTTCTAGGTGTAAAAGAGAAAGTAGAAAAGTGGATTAATTGGGTTCAAGAGATTTAGCTCAAAGAAGATGCAATGAGCATAAGATAAAGGTCTAGAAAATATGTGAAATCCGCCACAGTAATTGAACAATTAGTAATTCATTGAGTCAAACAGAAAGAGTTTGTATGGGTCAATGAGTTTTCCACCGGTTAAATATATAGTTGATGAGGTGGCTCTTGAACCTCTTTACTTCAATGGAAAAAAACCTCTGCAAGAAAAAGTAACTTCTTTTTTCAAGTAGTGCAAAGTTGTTAAGAGGCCTAGGTTTTAGAATCAAAGAAAACCTGATGTGTTCCTCAAATCCACCTCAATACAACTCAGTTTATGGCATCTCTTGCACATTCTACATTATGTTACTATTTAACTTGTGTAGTTGATACAACATGTTACATGTTTAAAAGACAAATTAAAGAGCACAATGTGGTGTAGGTTTTGGAATTCTAAATACAATGTAAAACCCCAAAACTTGGACTTGTAGATCCAGACCTGTCGAAACTGCTGAAACTGAGCCTCCATTCTTGGTAGAACCAAACAAACATTGAAGTGTAGAACCTCGGTGAGGGAAAATAATATTTTCAATAAATAGTATTAAAACATACCTGGAATCTTATTGTTAAATTTCGGATTTTGATGATGAAACCAATTGATAAGTGTTTATGATTTAATCTGCGTTTTGAATGACGCGGGATGCTTCGATCAGGTGAGACAATTAAGGCATGAAGAATCATGTTTTGCCAGGGGAAAACATGTCAGAATATTGGACGTTGAGTCGGTGTATCGGTCGACGTATCGACAGAAGGCTTCGAGCCATGGATTCGGGCATCGGGCCAAGAAGAACGGATATTGTGTCAAGGATATCGGAGTTGCGGAGTCAACTGGCCGATTGGGCAATAGGTCGCAAAAGAGGACGATGCGCCGAAGAATCGGACGAAGCGTCGAGGGACCAATGACATGCCGGACAACATGATTAATGCTTAGTATTAATTGTCTAGATCGAAGTATGTCTTTACATGTGCAGGATTAACTACGATAGCAAGGTATGAAGCAAAATGAAGTCCCGGAGTCAAGGACGCGACTTCGTTGGGAGTTCGAGAGTTCATCGGAAGTCCGAACGTTTGTCGGAAGTTCTGGCGGAACCAGTTGAGAAGTCTTGGAGCTTGCCAGAGAAGCTCGTCGGAACTCGCCAAGAAGATCGTCGTGAAGTCCAGGAGCTTGCCGGGAGTCCGTCGGAACATTACCGAGAGATCGTCGGAAGTTCGTCGGAAGTTCGTCGGAAGATCGTCGGAAGCTCGCCGGAAGAAACCAAGACATAGGGACTTATTTAGCTTAGCAAATTTCTTATGAATCGTAGTTAGCACGTAATTGGGTTTGGATTTGGGCCAACCCAATTAAGGGCCAGTTAGGCCCATGTAAGGACTGTGTTGGGCCCAATGAGAGTCCCAAACAGTGCCCCAAGAAGTGGCACCGTCGTGGCACAGTCTTCGAGACTGTGTCAGGCGGTGGTACCGTCAGTCTGGGCGGTTGTACCGCCCCTAGCAGGGTGCCAAGCGGTGGTACTGCCAGTCTGGGCGGTGGTACCGCCCAGTGCAGTGTCAGTGTCAGACTGACACTGGCGGTGGTACTGCCCATGCCTGGGAAACCCGGGATAAGATGTTTTTAGGCTCCAAGTTTGAATCAACTTGAAGCCTATAAATACCTCTCTCATCCCTGCTTAAAAGAAACAAGCACAGAGAGTTTAAAAGTGAAGAAACGTTGCTGTAATCTCTTTAGAAATTTCCTTATCCATTTTAAGTTTAGAATTATGTAAGAGAGGAGTGTGAGTGCTTGTAAGGGTTGTCTCCTAAACCCGGTAAAAGGAGAAGAGGGGTGTAAAAAGGTGGTTGGTCTTCGCCTATTGAAGGAAGACCTCTAGTGGACGCCGATGACCTCGTCGGAGGAGGAAGCCAAAAGTGGATGTAGGTCATGTTGACCGAACCACTCTAAAACTCGGTTTGCATTTACTTTGAGCAACTTTCTTTTATAGCAAATTGCCTCTCCTCCTTACTGTGCTTTAACTACGTCTATATACGCTTTCATGTAAACATCTTCCGAGATCGGCTTTAATCGTTCGAAGACTTTACGAAACCGGTTTTATCGAAACGAAACTTTTTTGAAGACGACGTGATTTTATCCGCTGCACTAATTCACCCCCCCTCTTAGTGCCGACCCCTGATCCTAACACTTGTGACTCATTGTTATAGAAAAAAGTTGATAGCATAAGAGATTTTGAAAATAGTTCACGTCATGGGGCCTGGACCCTTGACGCTAAAATGTATTATTTAATTGAAGAGCATCTGTTGATCGTGCAAGTTAATTGATCAAAGTTTCATATATTTGATTGTTTGCTTTATGCATAACATAATTGTCCTATTATGTACAATAATAAGCTTGATATAAAAGATTCTGTAATTTAATACTGCATTTTACAGTCTCAGTTTGCTTGACTATTTTTACTGTTTCCATTTTACAGATATGACTCTTCTAGATCGTTATTTAATGGTTCTTTCTAAGTGGCAAATGCTTTGTTTATCTCTTGCGATATGTATCAACATTTTGTTTGAAGGGAAAAACTCTTAACTGTTCTATACACAAAATATTTTGCAGCTTAGAACTTCGAGGTGACAGAAATATTCTTGGTGAGTTCGTCGAGTTTAAGGGAAACAAAAATGACATGCAAGCTTTGAGAAATGTGAAGAGGTCAAAAGTTGGTCGATTCATCGTCCAAAAGCCATCTATGTTGGGTTTAGGTAATTTCTAGATCATCTTATCTCTTTTTCTCATAAATGTTTCGATAACCAATATAATACATTTGGCAGAAATGATGACCGCATCTAGAAGTTAAATTGATTAACTGTCAGCAACAAGGGAATACAAATACATGCAGTATTATCCTGCTGCCGGTGTACCCATGTCATGCTACAATGATAGTGAAACTAATGGAACTGACACATTTATAATCAGAAGATTAGGAACTTGCAAAAGTACACGATTATGTTTATCTTGCATAACTAAAACCAAACATTTCATATATACTCCTGACATTCTAGAAAATGTTTATCATGTCGTTTTTGCAGTATGTTTCCCTTAGCTTTAAGTCCTGATTAAATCCAAGATATGCATGGCTCCCCTGTGGTATCATAGCATACAAGATTCATTTGCATACCACCCATGACTCTGGATAAGCTTAAAAGATATTATCAACATGTTATATGCATCGTGCATCCATTATCAGTGTCCTTGGAGCATCAGTGCCTGTTAAAATTTGTAGTGATGTATGCAGACGGCAATATCATGATGTGAATTAAGACCATCTTTAAGTTTCACAGTTTGTTATCATATGCATAGAACATGTTTGTAGTGTCTTAACCGTTGGTGGACTTAATCCTTGTTCTCGGACTATACATCACATATTCTTTGAATCAAAGCACGAGTGTTGTACTTAATATTATCTTAAGTTACTATCACAATGCAAATGCAGGTAGATCGAGGCTCCAGGTTCTATATTTCCCCCGTGATTATCGAGGTGAAGGTGCTTCTTCATTGGAATGCAAGGAAATTGCGGTCAAGCCAAGTACGGAGGTCCTTTTCCAGCAGATGAACTCCAAGAAAGCGAAGAAATTTAAGCTTTCAAGCATTGTGTCTGTGACTCTTAGTGGGTAGGCAGGGCTATGACATGCTACTTGCGAGAACTCTGTTATTGGTCGTGTATATGTAACCAACATCTATAGTTGCTTCACCCTTGTTTTCAGAAACGAAGTACAATCTATATATCCACATGCAATCCTTTTCCATTTTCCTTTTTGATAGAACATTGTGATAAAATGAGAGAACGTTTTCCAGCAAGTTTGTTCTTAGTATGAGACTGCATTCAGATTCTCACAACTTTTTTTGTTCGAATCATATCTTGTTGATTCTGAATACTATGTTATCAACAGCATCTGAATGTTTTTTAAGGTGGAATTTTAAAAGCTTAAAAAGATTCTTCTATGGAGAAAATGGAAAAACCTGAAAAATCAGCTGAAATATTCTGAAAGGAAATAGGCCTCATGAAGGAAGATGGGAGGGTATTCCACATCAGGATAATGTTGTCTATCATAATTCAAATAATAAAATAAAAGGTATACTTACATTCATCTTATGGATTGATATATCATATTTACTTATCAAAAATTGAGAGTCATACTGAGAATTTAAAATATCATCTAATATATATTTTTAATAGATAAAAGATTTTGACGATTTATCGTAACCGTATATCGAAAACTTGTGAGTTCATCCCAGCCGTGTTTGAGCACCTAAACATGAAAGTCCATTAGGTACAGGACACATAAGCCTAAACTTGTACCATCCTCTTCTATGCGTCCCACTCTTTTCTTTTGTCTGAAGCAGAGATTTGTCTTCTTCCTTATTTTGGAGTCCCGCTCGGTGATTGATGGGAAGGTAAATAATAGTACAGGATTACATCAGCTCGGTTCGGATAAGATCAAATCAAAATGGTTTCCAAGAGGACAAAAAATGTGCATATTGCCACTCACTCTTGCCATCGGTACGGCATAGGTACCCCAATTATGCAGGCGGCAAAGTGCATAATGCCACTTGCCCCATTGAACCCAACCTCGTGTTACTTTTCATCTTAGTTCGTCTCGTATCGTTTTATCAGCTCGATGGAAACCAATGATATTGAGATTTGATAATAAGAATCCATACGATCAAAGGATCGAATCTCAAGGATGATGAATGAGGGTAAAGACGTAATCCACAGACAGAGGCAACGATAACGTAGCCTCAACGATCATGACGGAGGCGATGGTCGACGAGGAGAGATAAGCTCGTTTTTTAGAAATCAATGATATCGAGATTTGATAATATGAATTTCATCGATGGAAGGATCGAATCTCAGGATGATGGATGAGGGTAAAGATGTAATCCACGGACAAAGACAAGGATAACGGAGGCGATGATGGTCGACAAGAAAAGATAATCGCATTTTTTAGAAAGAAAAAAAAAATACTATTCAACAATAAACCAAAAATAAAACACTACCACATCAAAGTCATACTCGGAATCATTGCAAGCTCCGTCGTCGTCGTCGTCGTACGACCTAAAAATCTTCTCAGCCCCTAAAGTTCAGATTTCTCGAGTCTATCCCTTTCGTCGTTATCGCAGATCATAAGAAACAGCACCGCAAAGTTCCGGCGTCGCGAATATTCATAGGATGTCCATGTCGTCATCGCTTCCGAAATGGTTCCATTCGACATGCGGTTTTCTCCGACGAGATGTATTTAGGTAATAAGTTCACTCGACTGCTCACCACAGAACTCGCCGATGAATCGGTCGATTCATATGCAAAAGATGCACTCGATCATCTACGGCGTCGCCTTTAGAACAATCTGCGGGTAAGATTACAAGTGTTTGATTCGTTATTCGATGCTTGTGAACCCCACGACAAGCCACCGGTTTAATTCGGAAAGAACACCCTGTGTTCAGCTACAGTATCTTCTCCTTTCCATTTGGGTCATCAGCCATATAGTGCTGCTGCTATTTGTCACCTCTTGACTAGATTTGACACAAGATTTTTATTTATTTATTATTATTATTTTAAATTATAAGTCCTCGAGAAAATTATTATTGTTTTTATAATATTTAACTTTTACTTCAAAAATCATTACATATATATATGTGTATGTGATTTTCTCAGAAAATAATTCATATTTTGAATATTTTTCAATCAATATTTTATATTTTATTTTTTTAAATTGTATCCCCAATTTTTTTTTAAAAAATGCCTAACTATTTTGGTATATTATAATATTTGATCACCATAATAAAAATACTATAAATGATTTATATAAATTTCTAACCTCAATCAAATTAATTAGAAACCTAAAATATAATATTATAATGGTCTATGAGCAATAATGATCAAAGAGATATGATATGATGTCACATATAATATTTTTTTAATAATGTTTAATTTTTTAAATATATGAATAAAATAGTATAAATATTGTTAAAAATCATGAATAAATCAAATAAAAAATTATTATAATAAATAAATAAAAGAATAAAAATGACAAAAAAAGCATTTAAAGTATATTTTAAATATTTATTAATCAAGTCGCTCTATATACAGGCCAAACGGGGAGAATGTAGAAGTGGGTTGGTGCATCGACACGTGGCAGCCACTCGCATGGATACTGCACGTGCGCTCTTGCGCACCGTAAACATGTCCTTCCTCGTCATCTGGAACACGTGGCCCACACCGCGGACGTCGCTCGGTGGGCCCTTGTAGGTAGGCCCACGTGACGCCTGGAGGAAAAGGGCTCCCATTTGCCCGGCGACTTGGTTCCCGTGCGGCGGGCTGATGTGGCGTCCTGCAATGGGCGCGGACGAGATTCTCCTCGTGGCGACCAAAGCTGTTTCTTTGAAGGGATGAGATGTTGGTGCGAGGCGTTTAATCGGGGTCGTGTTGTATCAATCCTTCATCGTCGTATAAGATGAGTCGCAAAACAGCATTTTGTATGTATATTATGTGAAAAGATAATGGAGATCGCTAACGTCGCAATCTTCTCCCATGCGAGGAAGTCGCAAGCCATGACAGATGTCGGCTTCAACATCCAAGAAGTCCGCTTGGGAACGAAAGCCAAACCCCTCCTGTTTAATGGCAAAGGAACAAAATCAAACCCAATCATAATAATTGAAGCTTCATGTAGAGCGAGAAACCAGGAAGCCTTACTGCATGTAGGCCACTGGATCATGACCTACTCTACTTGGACTGCAACTCGCATGCTGTCCACCAGCCGTCGGGAGGAGAAAGAGAGAGAGAGAGAAGAGCATCTGGTACAGCCGTAGAATTGGCGTCATGTGGTGCTCATCGGCTGGACTGGAGTGGCGGAGTTAATCATAGGAGGACTGGCCCTGGGAACAGTCGACGCCCTATTCTCACTGGTGGCCCTGCGTGCGCTCCACACAGATCGATCATGGGAACTTGGTCTACGAGGGAGAAGAAGACGAGGAAGAGAGGGGGCCACAGCATGGTTTAGGGTTGGTGGATTCTTGGAGTGTGCAACCAGCAAGGAACGACGGCTTTGCTTCTGCGGCCTGTTGTTTTCGTAGACGCCAATACCTCCGGGACGGGAGGGCAGGGGATTCCTCGTGTTGGCGAGGTGCAATGCATGTGAGGGCTTCGCCTGTGCCCATCTTCGTTCTCTCTCTCTCTCTCTCTCTCTCTCTCTGCATGGCTTATTCATGGATGGCCACCCTATTGCCATGCTCCCGGTTTCTGCAAACAGCATAGCAGCACCCAGTTTGATACATGCTCCCAGTAAACCGTCCTGTTTACCATATACTTACTGTATTTAAAATCATTGGTACCTCTGGAATCTCCTCTTGAGGCGATCTGTGTGTATGGCAGTCTCTCATCTTCGCAGTCCTACATGAAATGAAATTAAATTGGTCTATTGGTGTCAACAACTTTAAGTCATGGTCTCAGGACTAATATGATTGGGTTCGGATCCGAATGAGCAAGGATCTTCCTGGACTACCCTTGAGGGCGTTGAGGTAGCCGACTACATTGGTCCGGTCTTGACGGGACAATCGTTTCTTCAGGGAGGAAACTCCTCACATGGGCGCGTGATGGGAGGCGCTCCTTTGTCCCTGCACATAGGTTGGGTCGGGAGAGCTCGACTCGACCCCTCCGATGATTCGATAGTCTTAGGGGTTTTTTTCTTCCCCCTCTCTCGTTCCGAATGCGAGGGTTTTTATAATGAAGATCATCGTTATTGATGTGCTCGCTCGTAGGGAGCAGGACCGTACTTGGGAAGACGTTTGACTCTGGCATTGGGGTTGCATGGAGGACCGGAGTCCTGCAAGATGGCGACGTCCTCGATCGGCATTTTGATTTGTCTCGACTCGACGTTGTCAGGTCAGATCGAGACAGACGACCCATGCGTCTCCTCGGTCCACGTGACCCAGGAGACATCACCCGAGAGTAGGCAACGTCAATTTGCGTCCCATCATTATTATTACTCGAGGCCCTCTTCGAATTATATTGATAACGGAGACGATTGGTCTTGTCCTGCGAGCAATCTGATCGATGCAATCTGATCGATCGATCGCGTTACGCTCCCCTTTTCCATCCGGTCTCGTCTTTTGAGACCTGCAGAATATGCCTTACTTGCGGTCACCTCAAAATTAACATTCTGTTAGTTTTATCCCAATATTATATGATTTAAAATATATATAATTTAGTGATAAGATCCCCCATCGATCCGACACATCAATCGGGTATCAACGCTGACTTAATACTGTTTTTGAGTTTCCAATCAATTCAACCTAATTGTCAAGACGTTAATCGCTTGATCATTTGATAGACCTCCTAATGATTGAATAATGTCCAGTAATACATAATGATCCCATAAATTGAGAGCCACTAACTCTTATTAATTATGGAGAACTAAATCCGAATTGAATTTGAACTCATGATATAATCATATTATGCGGTAAGAATTATATTATAATTTGTTGTTATAACAGTGTTAATTAATCGGGCGCACAACCTAATCCAAGAAGGTAAATAAGGTCCGTCCGCGTGGCTCGCCGTGGTCCGTCCTTCGTGGTTACCCCCGTGCCCCACCGTCCGTGTCGTCTACCTCCACGTGTCCTCTTCCGTTGCTCCCGGCTAAAAGTGCGCCTAGCCGCTCCCCCTCTATCACGTGCGAGGCCGTAGTCGCACGGGACGGCGTCACGAAATCTAACGGCGTCGCTATGGCTAGCATAAATGGAGGCCCTCGGGACGGAGGAGAGCCATTCGGCGACGCGAGTCATCCTACTATCCGGTGAACCGTACTCGGAATCGACGATGACATCTTCGATCCTAATCCGTACCACCTCGTTCCTCGGCTCGCCGAGGAGGTCTCTGGCCGACGGAATTCAAGACTCCGGCGCTGGGATCTCCTTCCTACGGCGGAGCCGGAGCGCCTCTCTCTCCCCGCGATCCATGTGCGCCGCCGCGCTTCACTCGGAAGCCGAGGAGGGGCGAGATGGGCACCTCCTCCGGCGAGTCAGATCGGAGGCCGATCTCGTCCGATCGAACCCCCTGACTCGGTCCCCGATTCCGGAAAGGGTGGTGGAGGAAGAGGAGGCGGATACGGAGGAGGTGAAGTGGTGCGATCTGGGAGTCCCGGTGCCGGGGAGACCGCCGGCGGCGTTGGTGGAGCAGGTGGAGTACTCCGGCGGGGGGATCGGCAAGGGAAAGCAGGTCGGCGGGGGGAGAGGCGGCGGCGATGAGAATGACAACAGAAAGATCGCGGACTACTACCAGCAGATGCTGCGGACCGATCCTTCGAACCCGCTGCTCTTGAGGAACTACGGACGATTCTTGCATGAGGTGAGTGAGAAATGAGAATGAAGCCAACTTGCTTACCTTGACGCCGTTTCCCCCATGGCGAATCTTGCACGGAGAGTAAGCATTCGACGATTCCTCTGTTCTTTCCTCTGCGAAGGTGGAAGGAGATGCAAAAGGTGCTGAAGAGTGCTACGGGCGGGCGATCCTGGCGAGCCCCGGCGACGGCGAGGTGCTGTCGCTCTACGGGACGCTGGTGTGGGAGACCCAGAGAGATGAGGAGAGGGCCGAAGTCTACTTCGAGCGCGCGGTGGAAGCCTCCCCCGATGACTGGTATGCTCCCTCCGCCCCGGCCCATGATCCTCCCCCCTCCCCCCCAAAGGGGACGAAAAAGGAGGGCTTGATCTGATGATGAGCGCGTATGTGTTTGCAGCTACGTGCTGGGGTCCTACGCGCATTTCCTGTGGGACGCCGAGGAGGAAGAGGAGGGGAGAAAGGAGGCGTCGTCACCGTTGGTGGAGGCGTTTTGATGCGTGCGGCTTGATCTGACCGAAGGATGTGCATAACTAATAATAATATAAATAAGATGATGTTATTGTGAGTAATGAGAGTAGAAAGAATAAGAAGACCGACCGCAATGGCATGCTATCGTGGTTGCTGCTGTTGTCTTCTCTCTTCTTTCGGCTTCTGTTGTATGCTTCTGCGGGGGATTGTGAAGTTGTAAACAGAGAAGTAGAGAGTTTAATGTCTGAGCATAATCTTCTGCTTGGAATTCCTTGTAAGAGTATCTTCTTTCATTGTACTTTTGTTGATGATCGATCGACCGATACCAACTCTTTTAAGTATTTTTATTTGATCTTTTGATTACTCAGGAAGTAACTCGATCATAAAGAAGACTTGAACAGCACAACATGAATGAAGTCGCTATTCCTGACTTCTTACATGTGAAGTTGAGAGAGAGAGAGAACAAATTCCAGAAGAAGACTTGTTTGTAGCACATGTGACCAACCATTTATATAAGAAGAGTAGTGAATACCTATAGCCTTGGCTTTCATATATGCATAAAGACTGATTGAAGGTTGAGAAGAGAAATGTTGATGGATCGAAAACTCATCCTTCGTGGCAATTCAAAAGGAGCACTAAATTTCTCACTCGACTTTTCTCGTGACTCTGCAAGCTTTTAAAGGTCAACCACACACGTGAATTATCGAGTCTTAAGTCATCGTCTAAGTTAGCACAACTACCTGATAACACGAGTTAATGCAGCAGACTCACCGGAAGCATATCAATCTTGCAAGCGTTGCATTGACCTCATAGGAGAAGAAGAAGAAGAACACGGAGAAGTCTAAAGATGACACCAAATTAAGCCTGCTCATGAAAAATCAAATCCATTGAAATATAAGAGTTACATTGAACTGAATGTATTTACATATCTTGTATCTGCTTCTTCAGATGTCAGCCACCTATTACAACAGAGGATTTGGTCAACGATGTAGAATACCTGCCATTTTTTCGGAAACAACGTGCGTGGCAAGAGTAGGAAGAATCAGCTGTAGCAGAAGCGATGAGCACGAGTAACTCCATAACCATTGTCAGCTTTAAGTTCTTTCCTAAGCATTCTCTACGGTATGATTTTTGCTTATCAGTGTGGGTGTCACTGAAACAATCCCTATAAGGAACAGTGTCGCTATTGCTTGGAAATCATAAAGGTCGGCCACGGATCTCAACTCCCCAAGAGCAATTCCAGCCTGATTTATACAAGAGAAGATCGATGGTGTCAAGAAGATCCCAAGAGGATGATTCCATACCCATTAAAGTGACGAAGGTAAAACCTCTCATAAAATCGTCTACTTCAGAATGCTAGTTAGAGGTAAGGAAGAACGATACCCTGACTGTCACGTAAGCAGCTGGGATGAGTCCAATGAAAGTTGCCATGAAGAATATGCGGTATGGCACATCCACTATGGGTGAAGCAACATTGATGAAAGTGTTTGGCAGTGTTGGCGTGACTCTGAGAAAGAGCATGTAGTTCAACAGCTTCTCTCTTCTTTGGGCAACCTGTAACAAATGTGATCGCTGCGTTAGCAGACTGTAAGCTTGGGCATAAAGAAACACGGTCAAGATGCAAGAAAAAATAGAGCTTCGAAATCTGGCATTGAATTCAACTGATTTCATTTTGTTGCATGGCACAATTGTGGTTAAATACATATAGATTTCCTGAACAATCAGGAAGAAGGCTTGAAAATATATGATAAAGATTCCCAAAAACTGTAGTTAAAACATTAGCAAAAAGTTTGGTTCTTGAATTGGCTACAAATTTGACTGCTCAATCCTTCTAATATGTTCCTGAAAACTTATGTTGAACAAAAGGTGAGCCACTTGCCTGTTCTTGGAAGTAACTCAGCTTGTCTGGCCACAAGGAGAAGACCAGGGGCTTCCCTATCAAATATGACAGGAAATAACATGAAGAGGCACCGGCTGTCGCGGCAAAAACAACTAAAGCTACACCTTGCAAAACTCCAAACAGGGATCCAGCAAGGAGGGACATAAAAATGGTCCCTGGAATCATGAAAGTCTGCATAAAGATGTAGACGGTACAGTAGCCAACCAAAACCTGTATGGTGTAGTCAGTTGTGTAACTCTCAAGATTATCCCTGTAAAAAAGACGGTTTCAAGTAATAGACTCAGAAGGTCTTTTACCAAATGGCATTAGGAGATATTATGAAATTATTTGCACACGAATAAAGTGACAAAAATTAGTCACTCCAAAAATACACATCTAAACCAAAAGATGCTCATAAGTCATATTTACGAAGTTAAGAAACTTGAAAGTTCTATAACTAAAGTGAATTACAATTATTGAAGGGATCAGCAACAATTCATGATCGATATTAACCGTAAAGAGATAAATTGAAAGCTAGAGCTCAGAAGTAACTGGATATGAAATGTTTAACCAAATGTGATAAAAAAAAGAACAAAAAGGACATGTAATTGAGTATGCTAAGAGATGACATTAATTTCCCAGAGTACTAACACAGAAGGAAGTTCATGCATCCGAGAAATTAATAAATTCATCGCAGCAGCTGTAAATTTACATGCTTGAAAATGACAGGAAGAGGATATACATTTTAAAGGTAAAAAAAATTCTCCATTCCAACTTAACATCAGACTTGGAATCCAACAAGAATACGTGGCACACATCAAGAACCACCCTGCTCTAGCTTCATACCCCTCTCCCACCGTGAATGGGGATGCATCCTCTGTTCATGAGCTAAGTCGTGAATAGAGTCGGGTGCCAAGCTATTTCTTGTGATCTTTCAAAAAATCATGATCCTAAGCAAGCATCTAAGATCTTAATCAATCGGTGGACGAGGACGATTTATCATCCTAATAGTAAGAGCATTTCGCTGTCCCTCATGTCCAGAAGCCTCGATTGGATGTTAGACAAAATTATTTGGCCGTCAATCTTGTCAACTGAAGTGTAAGTAAGACCCAAAGGCCATGCCTTGAACAAAAATATCTTTACCTTTACAAGAAAGGAATGCCGAGACAAAAGAAAGGAATGAGTAGGACAAAAGAAAGAAACTGCCTACATTTTAGATCAAAAGGAAAACTAGACAGTGAACACAGCTCGACAAGACGAAGAGATTGAGGCAACTGAGTGACTATAGAATTAAGATCCATGTTTCTTATCTTTCAAAGCTATCCAAACCAATAACTGGATTCGTACCTCTTAATTTATGCAATACACAACAGAAAAAAACAATCACAGATGAGAAGTCAGAGCATTGAATAGACAGAGATCATAGGGCTATTTGAAGCCAAAAACGAATCAATGGAGTTGATTTCAAGACATTCTTGCATATGAAAAGCCCCCAAAAATTGTATTTTGCCATCCCTATTCACCAGAATGAGTATCAACACAGAAAATCCCAAAAATTCCTCATATTACCAAACAGTTCATAAGATCACTGTTTGATACCCGAAGCAAATCCTAACATCAACCCAGGAACAGAATGCAGGACGACAGATTCAAGCACCACCCCCTAATTCATTGTTTCAAGAACATTCATCACAGAGAGATATACGGAACTTCCAACACCAAAAGCAACAGAGAAGGGGGCAGAGACTACCTCAAGTCCTGGATGTCCTCGAGCGTTCGAGGCAATTTGAGGAAGCTGTAGTCGGAGGCAGGCATCGAAAGGCACACGGCCACCAAGCCCATCCCGAAGCTCGCCACCACCCCAGCGGCCGCAGCCACCTCCCATCTCGACAGCGTCAACTTGGTGTCCCTCCCCATCTTCCTCTCCTATGAACGAAACAGCGTGAACGTGGATGCCCGCGAGGGGAATTGATGGGGGAGAACAGGGTGTGAAGGGAGGGGGAGAGAGAGAGAGAGAGAGAGAGAGGCAGAAAGAGGCTCAGATCAGATCGAAGAAACCCTAAATGCCCTCTCTTCCTTCTCTCCTTTCTTCTCGGCCGCCCCCGTCGTCTTCCCCTGCGTTATGAATCCTTTTAACGGCAGGCCGGTGGCTCGTTCGAAGACGCGAGGAAGACACACCTGTGCCGCAGGAACACCACATCTCATGATCGAACCACAACGCGGTTATCCGGAGGTGGGGCCCACCCAGCATTCACTAGGGTTACGTGTCGATTATTTACTTGGAGAGCGGGCCTCCTTATGCAGTGGTGGCTTGTACGCCATCCCAAGTATTGTATTATTTTGTCTTTTGTGAAGGAGACAAAGAAATTAAAGTTTTTTTCTTTTTTTTTGGGGGTTAACAAAAGGTATGTATTTGTTTATATTTTTATTGTATTATTTTGACTAAATAAAATGCTATCTATCTGATATATTTGTTCTTTCCAAATTACGAACTTTGATTTTGGTGAATTATTGTTTCCTAATGAATCCATGTCGATAGATTTCGTCGAGGTTGGCAACACGAGAATCCGAATCCAATATACAACATAGGTACAATTTAGACATCTATTACATTAACTTTTCTAACACCAATAAAGAATCCAAATCTATATTGATCGACAGAGAATTGAGTAGGAATGAATGATCCGCTTGCTGCTCCGACAAGATCTGAGTGTGCTCCGCTTGCCACTCCATTGTGCAGGCCCAGGAGTGGTATTAGGTGGCCCGTTGCCATCAAGCAGGCCACCTCCTGTTTTGCGAGTCATCTGTGCCAAGAGATCTTCCACAATGGTGAAGCCCATCTACGAATCGTAAAGCGAGTCATCTGTGCCATCTACGAATGGTGAAGATCTTCCGCAATAGGTCTTCCACAATGGTGAAGCCCATCCACGAATCGTAAAGCGAGTCATCTGTGCCAAGAGAAAGTTGGGAGACGTGGAGCGTATCAACGCCACTTGCGGCCCCATCCGAACGAGCAAGAGAGACCATGGGAAACGCCGGCTTTGTCGAGTTGCTACCTCGGAGATTCCAGTCTAACGTCGGGTATCCCGATAAGGGCTTATTTATCCATCTTTCTGTCTCCCAAACCAGACCAGGAAGAAGAAGAAGAAGAAGAAGAAGAAGAAGAAGAAGAAGAGCAATGAAGGGAACGTTGTGTCACGAGCTGGAGGTCGGCCTCCCTGCAGGCCAAGTCTGGGAGGTCTACGGCACGCTGCGGCTGGCTCAGCTGGTGGTGGAATTGGTTCCTAATGTCATCCAAAAGGTGGATATCGTCGAAGGAGATGGTGGCGTCGGTACGGTTCTGCACCTCACCTTCCCCACCGGTGAGTCCTCTTCATGCCCCCCCCCCCTCCCCTGCAATTTGGCAGCCAATTTCCACTCTTCTGGACTTACTGTTTGCTGTCAGGAACAAGTGGTGGTCCACAGTTCTACAAGGAGAAGTTTGTGAAGATTGACGACGAGAATCGATTGAAGGAAGCCATCGTGGTGGAAGGAGGATACCTGGAAATGGGGTTTCTGTCCTTTCTAGTTCGTTTCGAGATCATAGACAAGGAGGAGGGAGTCTCTTCCATCATCAAATCCACCATCGAGTACGAGGTTGACGAAGAGCACGCAGGTAATGCTTCTCTCGTCACCACCGCGGCGGTCGCGGCGATCGCTGAAGGTGTTTCTGGCTATCTCATGAAGGAGAAAAGTGGTGCTTCAAACTGAGGCCTGTATGGAATATAATTGCAATCATTTCTGAATCGTAATAAAGAGAAAAATAAAAGAGAAAATATTGGCAAGCAAATGGGGCATTCCGAGAATTGAACTCGGGACCTCTCGCACCCTAAGCGAGAATCATACCACTAGACCAAATGCCCGTCTATGATAATAAGGTGTGATTTAATTTATTTAAATAAATTATATAACCTTGCTATCAGTTCCAAAGCATCAGCATAATTGTATTGGTTTTGTTGGGGTGAGGGAAGGAGGGAAGTATTATGGAATTTGTTGTAGTCTCAAGTTTGTCCCAGACAAATTCGGGTCGTACCGATCGACGATTTCAAATCCTATAAAATTGTATTCCGGGTGTTACTAATAAATATTTCGAGCGTAGAATTCGAATGATTTGAAATAAAATTTTGAAGTATATTTAAGTATTTGAGAAATATACTCGGGAAGCCTTAGGATCATTACTCTTACGATCGATGTTGGTTGGTTACGAGGGATAGTTTTGCACTACTCTCGGATATGTAATAATTTTTTATAAAAAAAATTAAAAGAAATTATTGTTCTGATATGTAATGATTATTACTCAATGAAACGAACTTTATGTATTCTTGGTAAAAGGGAAGGCATTGCAACTAATGAATTAGAAATTTTTTCTATTACTTTTGTGTTTATAAGACCGTTTTTACTGCAGTTGCTAAGTATGCTTATTAAATTATTGCAAATTAATACTAAGATTTTTTTAATGATTTGTTTTCTTTAGTAAAGGACGAAAGAATAGTTTGTTTTATACTCGCTATATAGCTTCGTAGCTATAACCTTTACTATATATAAGAAATTGATTAGGATATTCGTATCATTCAAAATGATATTGTACGAATGGTATGTATTAGTTTAATAGTTAATAAAAACATAAATGAGCAGTATAACAGTTGAGGGGATGCATCAAGTGATACACTTTTATATGATCATTACCTACCTATATTGACTAGTAATAGTCTCAAAAGAAATCAATTAAAAACCAACATTGAATTGATTCTAATTGTTTTGACATTGGACACATTTAAATATCTCTTACATCTTCTAACACTCTTTTTCAAATGTTGAATCTCTCTTTCTCATTCAATTATTTTTTTCTTTCTCATGTATTTTCACTCTGTTCAATATTTACTCATCAACATCCGAAAAAAATAAATCCGCTATCTCTTCTTTACTTGAATATTTTTTATAAAATATAATAGAATACATATTTAATTATAGTTAAAATATTTTAATTTAAATGTTTCTCCTAATTTTTAATATATTTTTTGAAATCGTCAACACTTTCGACGTATCGTGTGTTATAAATGGCACGGTCAATCGGCACAAAATTATAGTCCTTACATGAAACGAATTTGAATGGATCCAATCTTCCATGAGTAATGCGGCAGTGTTACCAAGTCGAGATTAAGCATCGTGTTAATGTGGTTTAGCAGCAACAGTGAGTTGGGAATTCATCACGGGAAGAACATGGTGGTGAAGGAGCTCGCAGCCTTACGTTCTGCTTACACCACCCTTAGGTCACAGGGATGAGCAATCGTCACACAGTTGGAGGCCACCAAATACCATGAAATGGTGTCAATGATGCGACGAATTCGTCACCTCAGATCCACCTAAACCCACTGAAACCAGGCGAGATAAGAAAAGTGAGAGAGAAGAGACAACTGACGAGGAAAAGTAAAACTTGCTTGGGTGCATCCATCCATCCGCTGATCCTGATGTAGCACCGGACAAGACAGGGCCACAAGAAGCTTTTCTTCCTCATTTTCCTGTGATTCCAATGCCTTTGATCACCGGAGAAAGGGGCAGGCAAGGCTTCAGAATGCCAAAGGTTGGGCAGCTGTCACCTTCTCCCATGGAGACACATAAAAGGTGGCCACTGACTTGTGCTGCTCACTCTTTTGTTGTTGTTGTTGTTGTTGTTGTTGTGGGATTGAGATGGGACCTCAGAATGGTGTGGTCGATCGGTTGATGATATGAAATCCCTTTTTATTCCCATATGAGACTATGATTTGAGTCATATTCCACAAACTTTTCTTTGATGCACTCTCACCAACACATACGATGAGGTATTCCTTCTTTAGATTCAATAATAATCCATGAAATAATGCTACAAGTATAAACAAATAGGGATAATTAGATTTAGATATGAATTAAACTCTCGAAATGTTAAAAATCTTTGTAGGGATTCCTCCTAACGAAGAGTTCCTCTGGACTCGTGTGTTCGCTTCGACGAAAATAAACGATGAAAAGAGTAAATAAACTCAATCATTTCACATTAATAATTTGCTCGGTTTCGGTTGTGACATATTATGCCACTTTTTTATGATCATTTTTCAACAATGTTAATGTGAACTCAGGGAATTCTGAACAAGGAGTAAAAGAGTTTGTCTGCATTAACAAATGACTTCACATGATGATGCTTGAATCAGTTGTTCACCATTTGAACAGTGCTTTGGACTATGGGTACTGCAATTGTACAGTATTGTGGTTGGTAGATGAGGTTCTCAAACACACCCACCTGTTATGATTTGATAGATGAAGTCACACATGATTGTTATCAAGCTCTCAAGGATTGTGCCTCATGCTTATTTGTAATGTTACATGTAGGAGGAAGCTCAGGTTCTTTACTTTTGACATTGTTTCTGAGCTTATAATCCCTTCCTCTTTTCAGAAGCTACTGAGGACAAGTTTGATGATACATGCCAGCTTAGCCTACTCAATCGACATAAGCATCTTCATCTCTGGTTGGCCTGATCAGATATGTTCATGATTTGGAGATGACCAATGAGGGAATCTTCATTTGGATGTAGAACAACATCCTGTTTTGGGGGAGGAAGAGAACTTTTCAAACAATTAATCATTCATGCATGAATCATAATGATCAAGAACTTTAGATCTCCACATCCTCCAGCTTACTTTGGTTGGGAAGCAAAAGGCCATCCATTGAAAGACCAAAACCCAACACAAATGTATGAACATCATGCGAGATGAACTTTCAATTGGCTTCTGCAATGAGAGTGTGACTCTGCTCTCTGCACAACTTGTGCAGGACAGGAAGCTGTCTCAGCTCAAAACTATTTGAGCCTTGTTGTGCAGGAGATAGGACTCTTAGGGGTGACACAAGGACTAAGATTGGTAACCAAATCTTAGAAAAAGTAAGAAGAATGGAGACAACAAAAGCAGTTGATGCAGAGAGTCTCATCAGAAACCAAATAACTTTGAGCTTCTTCTTCAGGCTCCAGCAGCACCTGAGATCAGCATGGTGTTTGCCTTGCAGAAGTAAATGAAGTCAGTTCCTCTGTTCACATAACATGTATTTATTCTGTTTATAGCTTCTCTTCTATTGTTTCTTCACTGTCTTTTTCTCCTTTATCTCTGTCCACAGAGGTGGACAAAAGGTTAGCTAAAATGTCAGTGGCCAATTCAAGCCATACAAACCTAAAGAGAGGAGGGGGCTCAAAATCTTAGACCATCGATGCTGAGACCTTGAAAAAGTTACGGTACCCAAAAGTCTACAAGAGGGATAAATAAAAGCGACGTCTGAGCTATGAATCCTTCCAAAGTTAGGTCACAGTCAGGTAGAAGACAGTACACGTATGTGTCTCTGAGACTTGAGGGTGAGGTGGAGGAGCCATTGGATGTTGAAGGACCGTCTTCTCTAACATGATGCTGATCGCCTGAAACATGGGACTCGTGGGGTGACACCACCAAGGACGTTTGCTGACATATTTCTCTGATCAGTATTGTTCCTTCTCTCTGCTGCGATCACATCGTGAATTGAGTTGTGCAGGGTAATGATGAAGTGATGATATAACGTGATTAATGGCGATGGAAGCCGCTCCACCACTGTGAGAGAGAGAGAGAGAGAGAGAGAGAGGCCCACATATTGGTGCTACAGATGGCCTTGCTTTGCACCACTAAGGCCACCTTAGTGCTGCCAATTGGGTTGCTGAAGACTTCTCTTTGTAGCTTCGCGAAAACGAGGGCACTCCCACCAACTTAGTTGACTGTATGGAGTGGCCTCTCTCTCGTAGAAAAGAACAGGATGCAGAACATGGTAGAATGTCCCAACTCCAAGTAACCAGTTGCTGGTAGAGAGAATCCCAGATGGTTATTATCCCCTATATATATATATATATATATATATATAAGCTCACTTCAATGGTTATTGGCAGCTATAGAAGTGGAAGCTGAGGTACAACAGAGAGACAGAGAGAGAGAGAGAGAGAGAGAGAGAGAGAGAGAGAGATGGGTCGTCGAGGGCGAGCGCCCTGCTGCGATAAGGTGGGGCTGAACAAGGGTTCATGGTCGCTGGAAGAAGACATGAGACTGATAGCCTACATTGAGAAGCACGGGCACGGGAACTGGCGTGCTCTTCCCAAGCTTGCAGGTCTCCCCCTCCTTCCTGTTTGCCATGGATTCTTGACATCCTCTATCGAGTTCGAATCTTTGTATGCGTAGCAGAAAATTTGATAGCGTCTGTGATCTTTGAAAGGTTTGCTGCGATGCGGTAAGAGCTGCCGGTTGAGGTGGATCAACTATCTTCGGCCGGACATCAAGCGTGGGAACTTCACCAAGGAGGAAGAGGATGCCATAATCGAGCTTCACAGGCTGCTAGGCAACAAGTAAGCTCGCTGCTCGATGTCGACCATCATCTAATCCTAGTTTCTTGTTGGTGATGATACCATCGCATGCGTGCTGCTGCTCAGGTGGTCGAAAATTGCGTCCTGCCTACCGGGAAGAACCGACAACGAGATCAAGAACATGTGGAACACGCACTTGAAGAAGCGATTGGCGTCCCGAGAGCGGAAATCGCTGGCGACGCAGGAACCAGAAGACTCGCAGAGCTCGTCTTCTTCGAGCGCCTCCCGCTCTTGCTCCGATCACGGAGAGAGCAAGAGCGAGGAGGAGGGAAACGAGGACCCAAGTTTGTACTTCACCGATCTGTCCGTCGAAATGATCGAGGCTCCCATCGGGCCCGACATGGACATGTGGGGCGTGGCGGAGTACGACACTCACCAAGAAGAGGCGGCCGTGATCGTACCGGAATTCCTGAGCATGATGGAAGGTGGGGACTACAGCTCGCTCATTGTTAGCACAGGGGAGGAGGCCATGGAAGAGGAAGAGGAAGCCAAGGGAGAAGGCAAGAGCTCAGAGTGGGTGGAGTACTTGGAGAAGGAGCTCGGGTTGTGCGGAGCCAGCGAGGAGAACGACGGTATCAATCAAGAGAGCCTCATGAGGGATGCAGCCGAGCAGCAAACGGAGATGGAGGAGGAAGATCCAGTGTCCAGTTATTTCCACAAGGATCTGGTCTCCACCTGTCCCTTTGGATCCTGTTGACTGGAGAATGCCTCGATACACTACCTTAAGACTATGAGAGAGACAGAAAGCGTCTCAATGCATTTCCACATTGGGATCCTGTTGACTAGAGAATGCCTTCATACACTGTCTCAAGACTTTGAGAGAGAGTGTCTTATCGCATTGTCTTGAACTGGACTTACACATGCATGCAGTGATGTAAAAGTCCCAAACTAATGAACTAATTATGATTGTTACTGCAAAATGCTGTGGATTTCTTTGCTTGTTGATTCCAATTCTCTTTATTCAATAGCGATATTGCATCGATTTCCATCCAGTTTTTTATGATCATGAGACATTCCAGCAAAGGAAAATGGTGTCACAGTATGACAACCAGTCGAATTACCTTAGTCGTCTTCCTCCTGGAAGCGGAGGTGCTTCCCCTCAGGCGCAGGCAGGCCCTTCAGCACCAACGCGCTCGGCGAGACAGCGCTTCTTCTCGTCACTTCCTCTTCTCCTTGGATCTCGTCGTCACTGTTGTAAACGAATCTTGTGTGCTTTCCTGCGAATTCGTCACCCAGCATTGACATCTTCTTCATACCCTCGCACAAGTCGCCCAACAATTCTTCGTCCTCCGCCTCCTCCTCGTATTCTTCTTCGTCTTCGTCGTCGTCTTCAAACAGTTCGTCGTCGTCACCATCCGAGTGGGCACTCGCATTGGCCTGGATGGACCAGATGGAGGAGTTGTCGTCCTCAGGGGACTTCTCCTGGAAGCTGCTTACGCTGCCGGATTGGTACGCTGGCGACGAAGTGACGGTGGAGATGCCCGACATTTCTGATTTCTCGGGCGAGTCGAACGTCAATGCCCGGTTGATCACGCATTCTTGAGGACCGAGGGGATCCTGCGGATTGGAAGCCACCACGACCTGAACCAGTCGGAACCAGAACAGAAGCGAATTGGATGAGGACGGAGATTTCCGGACCAAGAAAAAGGGAGAATCTTGAAGGAAGTCTCACGATACCTTCCGATGATCTTCTTCGGAAAGAACGAAGGGTGTTGTGACCTCCATCGAGTCGTAGCCTTCTCCTCCTCCTGCCAAACAACTCAGACTGGGGATCTGCGGCGTGTTGGCTGGGGTCGGGGCGAGGATCTGCGCTGGATATATTGAAACGCCCAAGAGTGCAGGGAACAGACGCTGGCCGGAGGTGGGTCGGCCGACGAACTCCGCTTCTTCCTCGACCTTCTGCAGCAGCGTCCGCACCTGACCTCGCAGCACCTCCTCGCCCGACGCGGTGGTCCGCCCGGCCCGGCCCGGGTTCTTGGCCGCCGAGGACGAGGGTGTCTTCTCGACCGGGAGGCACCCGGTCGCGAGCCCCACGACGGGCGAGTCGTTGGTGATGTCGAGCAGCGCCGCGCGGGCCTCGCGATCCCCGCCGTTTCTTGATCTTGGATGCGACTCCTCCTGCTTGCTCTTCTCTGAGCCCAACAAAGCAAGCAAGCAGTCAAGCATATTAGTGGACATAACAGAAGCCAAGCATCCCAAACCGATGAAGTTCCACTCACGGGCATTGGCGGCGGCCGCGGCCTGCGACCTTGTGATCCTTCTCGCGGATGACGGGGTTTCCATTTCCAAGAACAATAACAGAGGAAGACGATGACACCGCCTGATGAACAGAGGAACAATCAAGCCTCCAAGCTCTTCTTGATGATCTTAGAGATCAAGAAGAGGGGAAGCAGAAACAGAAAGCGTGTGTGTGTTATTGGAGTGAAAGGTCTATCGGAAGAGGCTTTTAATAGATTTGAATCGGGAGGGCCGCAACGGTATTATGACCGTTGCAGGGGAAGGAAAGGATACCTTCGTTCCTTTCTTTACTCGTCCAGCACTAGCCGTTGCAGCGATGGGAAACGGCCGGGTCCAAATCATGGGCCGACCGGTCCGATCTGTCTCGTCCGGCCCGATCATGAGCCTATGCACATTCACGGCTACAATATATAGCTCAGGGGTGACAACAGTAATGGCAGACAGCTTCATCATCACCAACGAATGCTCATCTTTATTCGTATTTACTCGAAATACAACTCAACTTTATTGTGGTGTAATTTATATGATGTGACTCGAGAACCATACAGAAAGAATCAATGTGTCCTATCTAAACACTGTGGGGGGAAGACATATGGACAAGAAGATGTCATCTATTTCGATGGTTGATCGTCGACGGCACTTGGCTTCCGGCTCCGTCGCCGGGCCCTCCGGACCTCCTTCGGTGGAAACTTGTTGTCACCCCATTCCCCGAATCTGCTGTGCTCCGAGGAGACGTAGTCGCAGTCGGGGAAGGTGACATTGCCATATCGATGCTGGTCGTAGCAGAAGGAGTAGATCGTGTACCGCTCCCGGAACCGGCGCATGGCGGCACGCTTCCTTGGCGTCAGGAGGGCGTAGTCGGCGGACATGAGCTCCTCCACGGCCTCGGCGCACCGGTCGGCGGAGTCCACTTGCTGGATGGGGTCGACGCGGCAGCCGCGGAGGACGAGGTCAGAGAACTCGGACACGTACGGCGCGTACTTGTAGTTGATCTTGATCCGGCCATAGGAGGTGGCCCAGGAGGAGCCGTCCCAGATGGTGGCGTAGACCGACATCGGCTTCGACGGGAAGTCGCCGCCCATGGCGTCGCTCCGCACCACTTCTCTGATGGGGACGTCGTCGATGTAGAAGCTGCGTCAACCAAGGAATGGATGACTTGCATGCATGGTTAAGGGCATTCTGGGTAAGGGGAAGAGGCGGATGTTGCGTACATGATGTAGTCGGGGGTCCACAAGATGGAGTAGCGGTGAGGCTCCTCGGTGGGGTCGAAGGGGACGAGGTAGCGCTCCTCCCGGCCGCGGGTGGTGCTGCCATTGCCGTAGACATTGGTTTGGATCCTCCAGTCTTTCCCTCTCACGTTGCCCAAGAACTCAAAGTCCAGCTCGTCGTGCGTGTCGGGAAATACGTCGCCATTGGATGTCTGCGTTCGTTCAACGAGGAGCACAAAACAAACATGCAGCATCAGAACCAACCCAGCGGGCAGATGATTAAGCCATGCATGCATCCGTTGACTACAAGGAGACGGTGTTTGGTTCCAAGCTAAGCTAACAAAGTCATGTGCCTCCTCTACTCTTATCACCTCCTTTTGATGCATGCACCTTTACTTAAGCATGTATTCTATTCCAGTTATAGGGTTCTTGAAGTAGTTGACTTGGAGTTCAATCGAACTATATATAAATGTGGATTGGATTTGAAGTCATCCATCATCATTTCAGCATCGTTAATAATATCTCTCGATTCACAGAGAAAGATCAAAGAATCGTAGAGAAATATGCGATTTGCATTTGTATGCTACGAAAATAAGAGATGATTCAGAGGAATTCTGCAAAAGAAAAGCGATGGCAGGTAAAACAAACAAAACAACCAAAGAAGAAGAAGAAGAAGAATTGGATGCCGATGACCCACATAGAAGGCGACGACGACGCCAGCCGTGTAATCCTTGGGCAGCTTAATGGAGGCGCTGAAGAATCCATGCTCGTAAAGGTCCGAAGAGATAAAGCCGGAGCCTGAGAACCACATGCACCACTTGGTTACGCACTCACCACGTAAAAGAAAGAAGACAACGAAGGTGGCGACAAGGACGTCCCGTCCCCTACCGGAGTAACGGTTGAGGGTGAGACGAACGCTGCGGTCATCGGCAGAGCGGATGAGGTTGTCGTTGCCGAAGAGATGGGAGAAGCCCTCGCCGAAGGTTAACGTCGGCACATCAAAGGCTTCTGTCGCCGTCACGAGACCCAGCAGGAAGAAGAGCACCATCGACGAGGCACCTGTAAGAGTCGCCGCCATGACGTTGTCCGCTAGCTTCCTCTCTCTTCACTCTATCGTCCTCAATTTCTGCTTCTCTTCTTCTTCTTCTTCTTCTTCTTCTTCTTCTTCTTCTTCTTCACATATAAGGGGAGAAAGAAATCATTGAATGGAAGGTGAAAGAGAGCCAGGGATGGGGCCAGTCGCTTGGCCACCAAATGTTTGTTTGGGTCATTGTGTGTGTGCCACCGCCACAAGCACATCCTCTTGTCTTAACCTTGGATGCCAATCGTTTCAAGCCACCCATGAGGTGTTTGATATTGTTCCCAGAGCATCTTCCCGGGCTTGTGAATGATTAGGCCACGCATGGCTGTGGTTGGGTTGGTTGAGCCACTTGTTGATGCATGGAGATAAGAAACACCCCAGAAAAGCACTTCATTGCGTGTGAGGAAAGTGACAGCAACCTACTACACCGTGAATCCTTTTGGCTCGACCATTGCATCACGCCACCTCGATCAATGGCGGTGGCTCGGCCAGCCAAGGATGAGCAGGGTGGGTGTCGATGAACATGATCCAGGTGGCTTGTCAACGAAGAAAGAGAACCTTCTTCCTCCAACTCCGAGTCTGACACCAGCGACAGCAGGCGTACTTCGCTTCCCCTTGTTGATATCAGGTGGCTCATCATTGCCATGGCTATTACAACACGAAGATGTAATCTTTGACGCAGAAAAAGGATGAACAAGAAAAAGGAAAATAAATGAATATTTTAGACGCCTATCAACCACCGCCACCACCGAATTCCGTGAAGCAGCGGTGGGGACGCGAACTTACTTTGCCAAAAGGAAACCTTTCCTTTGTGCTCGTCTTCAACGCATGGGAATGGGATGAGAGCATGAAATCTAAATAAACATGATATATGATAGAGAAAGCAGGGCGACGCTGACCTTTCGAGTTGACCCAACTGGCACGTAACGCGTCATCCGCTGACGGGAAGAGACGCCGATGGGGTTTGAGTGGCTGTCACTTCGGTCACACGCGGACGTCCTACCGACCGAGACCGAGAGAGCGCAAATGACACTGCTTCGTTGAAGACAAATTATTATTATTATTTTTAGTGTAGTACATACACAAATAGGAGCTGTCCACATGGAAGAGAAGGATGAGGAAGGAAGAACATTGGAATACGACGTAGAGGGAGCTTTCTTAGGCCTGTCAAATACCAAGGGATGCTTCTCTTTGGTTACTTGCTTTTTCTTCGTGAAGATGGGATGGGAAGAACAGTGGCTGTGGTGGAGGCTTTGATTAAGAACTAATGTGTTATTCCTCGATTGATTGCCTTTATGGTCAACTTTTTTAGTATACATACAGTGATTGGCTGACAATTACATGACAGTTTCCTATATATATATATATATAGAGAGAGAGAGAGAGAGTGGGTGAGAGAGAAGCAAAGCACAAAAGAAAGCAACACACACCAAAGTGCGCAACATCTCACGCTCGCCACCATGAAAAGGTTGATGGAAATAACAAATTATGTTCGATGTAGGATATCATTATTTCTTTCTACCAAAACAATATCATTTATAACAAAAGAGCTAATAAAAGTAAGAATTCCTAACAAAAAATAAAAATAAAACAGATGTAATAAATATTAAATTATGGAGAGTATTGTACCAAAATTCTTCAGAAAAGCTATGATGAAATATTTCTCCAATTTGTCTTTATCTAATAATCGTTGTCCATAAGGTCTCTATATAATTGTGGGTTTTAAGAACAACAATTATATGTAAGAGTTAAAATGACATGTATTACAATTGCAATAATTTTTTTTTTATTTTTTATCACAGTTAGGTGCAATTGAAACCCTTGTAGTGCAAAATATATTTATACGCAAAATATATATACTCGAGTTTCTTTTATCTTTTTTTTCTATCAAATCAAAGGGATCTCTTAATGGTGCCATTCTTTATATACCTATAAAATTATAGGTTATATATAGGGGACATTATATCCAAAGTTGATGAAATAAAAAAATAATAAATTTAAACATAAAGTGTAACTTGAGTATAACTCAAGTGTAACCCTAACGTAATACAAGTGTAAATAGGGGAATTATCCCTATATCTATCTAAACTTCTCATGACATAATCCTAACATATTTATTATCATTTTATATGATTATTCTTAATTTTTGAGTTATTAATTATCGAAATATGAGATTCCTACATTGAATTTGTAATACAGTATAAACCAAGTGTAATTTGAAGGTAACTCAAGTGTAAATATTTTTAATTATCTCTAAACCTATTTAAATGTATTTCTAACAACTATTATATTATTTTTTTTAATTTTAAATTATTAATTAATAAAAATATTATATTCATACATTGAATTTGTGACATAGTATAACTCGAGCATAATCTGAGTATAACTTGAGTGTATCTTTAAGTGTAAATATCTTCGATTATTTCTAAACATACTTAAACTTTTTTAAAAATTATAATAACATATATTTTAATAGCTATTGTATTATTTTTTTTTTAATTTTTTTCTCATTTTATGGTTTAATTGATAATATATGAAATTCCTATATTGAATCTATGATCTATACTAACTTGTGTGAAACTCGAGTTTGAATATCTCTAATTATCCTCAAATTTCTTCAAAACTATAATATCATATTCTAATATATTATATTAAATTTTATTTTTATTTTTTTAATTTTAGAGTCAATAAGTTGTCAAATAAAGGAATTTTTTTTTCAATGTACATTAGTCCTGACTATTATTTTTTTGATTATTCAACTTATTAATTCTTTTTTTATGACTATCATATATTTTTTAAGGTATTTGATCCTTAGTTACCATACATATATCTAATATTTTTCAAGGTATTAGACGCTTAGTTGGGTATCATTTATTTTAAATCATAGAACACGATATGTAACGATGTTTTGGTATATTTGTTTACACCAATATATAATATCTATATACTTATCTCTTTATTTTCATACACATTTATAGTGATCTCGTAAGTAAAATGAAATAATTTTAATAATTTTAATAATTTAATTTCTCAATTACGTAAAGTTTTGAAAACACATTAGTAATGGTATCAAAATTTGAATTTTTTTTAATATCTTATTTTTATGGATGGTGATGTGATATCATTACTAACGAAAAGATCACATGTTCGTAATTGGAGAGGAGATGAACACTTATTTACTATAATCTTCGTCGATTCGTATCCCTTAAATTTTGATTTAAATCTAACCTAATTTTGGTTAGGATTTGACCCAAATTCTCTTCGAACTATCCGACCTCAATCAAATTGATTCAGATTGAGACTTAGATCAGATTGAACCAGCTCTTGGGATGATTAGGTTTGAATCAGACTGATCAATTCTTATAAGGGTATTTTTAGATTTATAAATAAAAATAGATACCTTAGTAAAAAATGATAAAACTTTATTATTAGATTTTGTTTAGTAAATTACTCAAATATTTTATTCAATCAAATAATATTAAATATAAAAAATTACATAACTCAGTTCAAATGGTTGGAACATTGCGAGTATTATCATCGTGGAGGTCAAATACGAGCTTATACTTGAGTTGTTCGACTGTGCCGCCACCGGAGCCAATCGAACCCTAAAACCACACTTTACGGTGGTCGAGACGTCAAGCTTCTCGTGCTCGCTCTCCAGAAGGCCGGCCGGCGAAGAATAAAGGATGGGAAAAGGAACCGATCTTTGGGATGACTCCGCTCTCATCAATGCTTTCGATCACGCCATGTCCACCTACAAGGTATCTTGTATTCCGTTTCCTTCTTTTATCTTCGATCATTCGGGTGTTCCTTTTGTTCTCCTCCTTTCTTTCTCGCTTTGTCTCGAGTAAGGTTTCTCGATTGCTATTTCATTTGGGCTCTTGCGGTGTAATCTGGAAGGCCAGTTGATGTGGTTACGCCTCGACTAGGCGGCGGTAAATGTTGCTGTTAGGGTTTAATTCCGTGGATCTTCTGCAGTTCCCCCAATTGAAGATACACTGAGATGCTGCTATTAGGACTATATTCTGTTACCTTAAGAATTACCAGTTGCCGGCGTGCTTGTTGGGGGTTTTTCTTCCCCTTCCTCTGCATGCTCCCTGGGGGGTTTTATTACCCTTAAATTGTTGCTTGCATGCTCTTAAAGCAATGTTTCTTGGTTTAAGGCCGTAGGGATTTAGTACGATGGGCAACTGTGGTTTGTCGATACAAAAAGAATAAATGTAATTAGTCTTAGATCTCTTGTGAACATGATAGATGTGAATTCTCTTGTGCAGAAGAGTCAAGCTGAACTTACATCAGAGGTACTGAAATCGCCTTAGCTAGAACATTTTGGTCTTGATATCAGGGTAATGTAAAGAGTGTATGCCAGTTTTAGTTTATGTTTCTAACTGTCATTTTCCTTCTTATGTTGTGCTACCTAATTGCTTCCTGGATCCATGTTATGCTTTATATGTTCTTTTTGCTGATTAATTGTCCTTGAATGATTTATTCCTATCATCAGAAAGAAATGATGTTACAAAATTTCTCCGCACACTGAAAAATTAGGTCACTGTGGCATATGGCATCTCGAAAGGCTGCAGATGTTTCAAGTTTTTTGGTTTCCCTCTTGTTTTCTTCTTCAATATATCTTGTCTAAATCGTGATATGATGATAATCAGACGTAGTTTGCATGTTCTACTGGAGTTATTTGATTGAGAATTTAAGAATTTAGTTCAAAAAAAGCTTGCCTGTTTCTAGTGACAATCTAAATCTGATGCTGCCGTTCTGTATTTTAATGTTTCAAGCATCTTGGTGCTCTTGATTATGTGTTTATTATTAGAAGGAAGCTACTGTAGCATTCATTTTTCTGATAATTATGGCCTTCTGTCAGGCAATGCATAGGGAAAGCTATCCAGTCAATCCTCTTGAGGAAAAAACACTTACAAGTGAAAGTAATCAAGACAAGCCTGGGCATACTGAGATTTTGACAAGGTATTTATTTATTTGGGTTTTTTGGTGTTTGATGGGTGGGGTGTTAACCTACTTCTATTCAGATATTCAAAGAAGTGTGTGTGATTTTTCTCCTTAATATTAATAGGAATTTTCTAATCATGTCCTTTACAATACAAAATAAAAGTGTGTATCTAATTTCACTATCGTATCAGTGTCTCAGTACCATAGTAACATGGTACTTCTTTATCCCTTTAACTGTAAGCCTTATATGCGATCATGGAACTCCCATCATATTCTTTTTGACTCTTGTTCCTTTGAATTTTGATGTTGAGGACATTCTTTACATAGGACCCTGAAAATAGTGCTGAAACATGCCATTATCAAGTATTTTAAGTTTTCCAATTAATTTATGCTGCAGTAAGTGTTCAAATTCAAAACACTGTCAAGGATCATTCCTGTTCTTAAATTTCTCTCCTACCTGTTTGCTTCCTGTTAAGGATCATTATGATGAACACTATTTTAAAGCATGTTAGGTGAATCTTGAAGCAATTTTTCTGCAGTCAAAAAAAGTTGGAACAATTAGATTTTTTTTGTTTATGCACTTTCTTTCTATTATTTGTGGGCTTTGAAGTTCATAGTACCATCTCTTCAATTTTATGTTTCTTTTGAAGGGAAATAGATGACCATGGTGAGAATAATGTGATGAAGGATGTAACAGAAACTAATATGCCTTCCTACAAGGATCTGACATCTACTGAAGGGCTTCAGTCTCGAGAAGGCAGTCTAGGTGCAAATATATGCCCCACAGAGTCTAATCCATGCTTGTCAGATTTCCCTGTAGCCGCTATGGAGACTGATAAATATAATTATCAACAAAGTGTTGAGTACAATAATCTCCTTAAACAGTATTATGAACTCGAGGAGCAGAGGCAAAAGGTTCTCCAACAACTCCAGCAAGCAAATTATTGGATTTACCAAGATCCAGTTCAATCTGGCCAACATCAAGCAGAGCAAGTTCCAACCAATAATGTTTCTGATAGTTGTTCACAACCAATATGTTCCTTGTGCTCATGCCCTTCTTTAGCTCTTCCATCAATCACAGCATCTTCTTGTGCCATATGTGGCCCTTCATTTGGAGGCTATTATTGCTGGCCACAAAGCTGCTCTATGTCACTTCCTCATCAATTTTCAGGTTAACACTTCGGCTCTCTCACAGTTGCTATATACTTGTCTTCATAAATCTAGGTTTTCGTTGTGCTACATGGTTTCCTGCTATATGCCTCAGGTGGTCAAGGTCACATTCAAAGTGGTATATGTTCTGTTGGCGCATCATGCACAGGAGATCCTTCAAAGAAAACCACTCATATGGATGACCAAGCTGTCGGAATAACAGGTATGATTGCTGCAAAAGCATTAAGTTCACCGAAGAAATATCTGATATTGAGCATAAAGACTGCTCCCTTTGACATTACACGGTTGCTATGTGCACATCCCTAATGGTTTTTGTTGAAAATTTATTGTTTCATTAAAATGTTAGTATACATGATTTACTTGAGATTTTACCTCTTGATCCACACTAAGGATCCATTTTTTTGTGATACTATCTTGGGCTTTGGTTAATTCATATACAAAACATGCACACAACTTTGACAATTTGTTGTGATAACTTTGGACTATTTTAATAAAGATGTAATTGAGTCCTTTCCATCTTATCCTAGTGCTAAATTTTGATGCTTGTGGCATTGCACTGAAAAATGTTTTCATTACAAATGAGTGACATGTTTTTTTTTACAAATATTAGAACATGTTTCCACCGTGCAAAGTTCGTTGACTATTATACTTGTAGAGAAACATGATGTCAAATTCTCATGCTTTTTAGTTTTTCTATGTAACAAGCAAATCTACAAAAGTGACAATGTTGCCTTACCAATATTAAATGAATACTGACTCTCCTCCTACTTTAAAGTTTAAAGAACCATATCTCAAGTCCCTTTCTGCTCATTGTTCGACTGTTGCCTTGTGAATTAATAACTATGGTTGATGAAGAAGGATAGAAAGATGATTAAATAGGAAGGATCTCTGCCTACATAACCCTCATTTTGTGTGCTCTCTCATGCAATGGACATAAATAATAAAGTGGTATAAATGGTATACCAAAATCCCAAGGTTCATCTTATATACAAAGAAGTAGCTGAGATGTAGCACCAGATTTGCAGCAAGGAATGTAGCTCTTGAATTGTCCTATACAGCACATCAACACAGTTATTCTGTCACACCACCTTGGTACTAGCATGTTATCTTATTCAGGACCTAATTGGCGGGAAGGAAAAGGAGTTGGCTTTTGGCCATTCATTGTGGGAGTGGTACGGGTGGGTTCAAGGGGGAGGAGAGAGATGCAATGTTCCTGTTGCTTTCACCTAGTACTTGGGATGATTAAACAGACGGGTGGTGTTATTGGGCATGTTGTGACCTTATTTTTCAACTTAATGGGTTGGGCCTTTTGGGACATTCATTTGACTTTTTTCTAGGCAACATGCATCAATATAATATATTGTACTGTGACCTCCAACTTGTGTTAATTATGCAAAATGATTGTCGATATCAAAATTACTGTCCCAAAGTTCTCTCTTCTAGGATTCAGCTGTTATTAGAACCTTAAACTTTTTTTTCCATCTTCCACCATCTCAAATTTGTGATGGGTATGCATTTTTAAGTACTGAATTAGACTGTTAACATTTTATTCTGCAGCCTGATACTTATTTTCTTGGAAATCATATTTGAAACTCGGTTCTTCTTATGACTGTAGAAAAGGAGAAGGGAAAGGAAGAAGAAATTTCAGATTGTGGTACCAACCAGGAAACTGATCTTGCTGTTGTCCTAAGTGCATGGTATTCTGCAGGATTCCACACTGGCAGGCAAGAGGATTTTAATTTCATAGACCAAACACTACAACTCTCATTTTTCTTGTGGTGTTCACTGCTTACCTGGTTACCATCTGCCTAATCTTTCCATATATGCATATAAGTGCCGGTTTGGGATTTATTTTTACAAAAATATTATGGTTACATATTCTTTTATTTTTTTGTATACACCGTTGAGCAGACTAAATTTTGCTGGATATATGTGTACTAGAACTCGCTTGCTTTATTACCCATATTTATCTTCTATTATCATTTGGACTTTCTGCTATTAGCACCTCAACTAACTACTACTGCAACGTGATCTTATATATTTCTTGTGATGCAGGTACCTTTCTGAGCAATCCAGGAGAAAAGCTCCTCAATAGAAATCTTCGGCTTCCATGATGTCTTGGGTGGGCGATGACAGGTGCATGTTCTGTTCGGTGCTGGAAACTATTAATATCATGATTCCACATTCAAGAGAAGTTCGCTACATCTCGTTTTACTTGCCTAGAATTTTGCTCGATGGTCATGCATAACTGTACTGTTAAGTTTCAGTTTCTGCTTGAGGTATGTATGGGATTAATGTTCGTGTAAATTCTTGATGTCTTTAGTGGATATGTGGAGTGTTTTTTATCGTTACTATGTAGCCGAATCAGCAGTAGCATGAACTTTCTTGGCCATTTAAGAATTTTGTGACTAGCAGAACATGAATCATGCAGTGATTGATGATGAATTCTTGGAAATATTATTGCTTACATCGAGCCTTTGCAAATATGTTTTCAGGCATTTGTTTGCCAATCATCGATCTGTTAGTTTCTGCAGTGGGAGAGAGACTTCCCCAAAGAGCAAAATTGCACCGTACGAACATTAAAAACTGCAACAAATCTGGATGATTGAGGTTTCTCAGGAAGTGGGTTCGGTATAACGACGAGGCAGACCATTTGTCATGTCAATCCCTTTGGTTATTGCCTTGCGACCTCTACCGCGTGACATGGTTTTTGACGAACTCGAGCCTCGTTTACAGGCCATCGCTGAGTAGTCGGGATCAAGCCGACGAGCATCCCAATCAGACGGTCAGGAGTGTCGTATCCGTTGAGCTTATCCGCCACCTCTCGGTGGCTGCCCAACCACCACCTGTCACTGCAGATAGGCCTATCCCATCGCACCGTCATATGCCCAAACAAAAGAAGCGCGGACTAACGTTCCAGCCGTCGGAATCCACCTGTGTCATCGTTCCTCTTACGTGGGAAAGAGATGATTTCGTCTTCCCTTGTTCGCTCCTCCCCGCATAAATAAATTATTTTCTTCTTTTTAATTTCCTATATATATACGGCTCGCGAATCGAACCTTTGGATCGACCAATGAACGTGTGGCAGCCGCTCGCTATAAATCTCCTCCCCTCCAATTTAACCGACCGGTTCCCCACCTTTCTCTCTTCTCCGCTCCGCTGTGCTTGGGTTCGAAGCGATTTTAGGGATTTCTCAAGAACTCGATGCGATTTCTTGATACGGGATTCGATCTTTCCGACGACTGATGAGTTCTTCCGTTGTTTCACTGAATTATTGGACGGCGACGTCGTCGGCCGTGAAGCTTTCCGCTCCCATTCGCACTACTGGATGGTTGGCGGAAGGTGGGGTTCCGGTTACTCCTGGTTCTTCTGTTGATTCGGGTTTTGGGGGCGGCATTTGGTTGCATTGTCCGGCTCGGTCGAGACGGGGGCGGGAGATCCGCGGCTCGAAGGCTAGGGCGATGGTGCAACCGGTTGGGAAGTGTTGGAGGGGCGTAATCCGAAGGGCGGTTCTTGCCTCCGATATGGGGGCAGAAGAGGAGGTCGGACGTTCTAGGTGTTTTCTTAGGGCTCGGAATGAAGAAGGTGCGACTTGTTATTGGTTTCCTTGTTTGTTTGTTGGATGCTATTCTTGCTTTTTTTCCAATATGGTTGCTTCAATTGATGACAAAACTTTAAAGAATGTTAGGTGTTAGTTTGGGAATACTGTGTGTGCTATCTTTGTCAAGAGTACGATTTCTCTGTGTTCTATTTAAATTGCCAAAACTTTAGTTAACACTCTAATCCCAATTTGCACAAGTTGGTACGAAGCTTTGTCCACCTGTCTTGATTTGGCATGCATGATGGATAAACTTCCCAAAGCAAGAGTAAGTTCAAAATCTCCACAATTCTCTTTCAGTGTACCATAGATAACAATCAGTCCTTGGAGCGTCACATGTAGTAGCGCACTTGAGTTTACATCCTTGAGGGTTGGGAAAGTTAACCTCTTGAATTTTGTTAAATTTCTAATTGACAAAAAGATGCCTGATTAAGTTGACACCTCTAGGTTGTTAAGTCATTGACATGACGAAAATTTGTCTCTGCTTTGTGGTCTTTCAAATTAAAAGAACATTAGCCCGACACCGTGCTGGCAATGTTTTGTCTTTCAAATTAAAAGAACATTACCACTGGGAACGGAGTTATTGCTTTTGTAAAACAAAAAAAAGAGGTCTTGAAGTTTACTGTGACAACTTTATTTCATTTGTTATTATCTGCAGAGCTACTTTTTTGTATAAGCAAGGAAGTTGAAGCTGGAAACCTTTCTTCAGACATTGCTACAAAACTGGAAGAACTCTATTATAACTACCGTGATGCTGTAAGTTCAGCTCTGAAATACAGATATTCTCTGAAAGATAGGAGACATTCTTAGTAGAAATTGTTTTTGAAAATTTGAAATAATATGTAGGCCTAAAGAAGTTAAACATATTTATGTGAGTGGATTATTGCTCTTGATCTTTTTTTTTTCTTTGTCTAGAGGAGGAATTTGTTTTGTACTATATTTTTAGTTAGTAGACTGGCCCCACATTGAAAGGGGCACTACATGAAAAATCTGTATATATGTAACTTTCAGGTTATGCAAAGTGGAGTTCCTAATGCTACCGAGATCATACTATCCAATATGGCTGTTGCATTTGATCGTATTCTCTTGGATGTTGAGGTCTTGGCATTCACCTTTAATTGTTTTGTAGCTGTTTAGACTATGTTGTCAGTGTTCTCAATAAGTATCTCTGTATCACTTGCAGGATCCCTTTAGCTTTTGCCCTTATCATAAGGCAATACGAGAGCCTTTTGACTACTACATGTTTGGTCAAAATTATGTCCGACCATTGATAGATTTCAGGTGGTTTAAAAATCTGCACTTTTGCGTATGCCTTGTTAAATTCTCTAGTTAGCTTATGAACACCTGCACAAAATTTTATCCTGATTGAGATCAGCTGAGCTGTGAGTCTATGATTGTAATGTGGGGAAAATATTGCTCGATTGTTTAACTGACAGTTATTTGTCATTATTTGCACATTCTCTTAATGAAATTAATTGAGGTTTTCTTGCAATTTGCATGTGCTTAAACTGAGCAATTAACAGAGTTGAATCTTCTCATTTATCTCGACCTTTTATTTTTACCAGCAAGTATGTTTCTTGCCTGGAACTGAGTTGGCAAGAATACCAACATCAGAATAAGTTAGTGTTTGATGTTTTGTCATATGAAGCAACAGTTATCATATTATTGTGTTTTTATTCAATTTGAATAAGACTGGGAGGTTTCCATTTGTACAGATTTTAGAGCCAAAAAATAATCATTTTGTTGTAACACACATGACATACATCACCAGAGCCTTGAGAATTCCATAAATCAAGTATTTAATTTTTAAGACTGAATTCTGGTGTTGAGAATTGATCTTTTTTCAGTAAATTGATGACATTTAATTCATTTTCTTTTTGTCCTCAGAACATCATTCATTGGCAACCTCTCCCTTTTCTTTGACATGGAAGAGAAACTTAAGAAGGTGCACGCTTATCATTGATGATTAATCATTATTGCTGATCAACTATTCGTTGCTAAAGTTTATGATGTACTCACTAGAATTTCCGGTTTGATTTTGTTTGAGGTATTACATGCTATGACTAATAATGTAAGCTTTTGATATCAAATAATGTTTGTTCTTGGAAAAAATATTGTCTTAGAAAGGCTTCAGCTGTTTGTCGCTTCATTGCATCCAAATTTTATACGAGATTATATTGTTAATGCTTTCAGTAAATTAGGTTCAAGTTATGATTGTAATGATATTACTAACCTGTTTTATTTTATGCCCTACAACTTCCTAAATTGAACTTCAATTGGTACTTCAAATGTGGCAATAGTTTTTATTACTAATCATTTATTGAAAAAGCTTTTACTGGGATTTGCATATTATGTATGTACACGTTACTTCCTGCTTGGTATTATAGTCATTTCATTCACCATAGCTGGTACCACTTGGTGAAATTGATGATGTGTGCTGTTAATATTGAGGTTGAAAATTACATAAATAACACTTGGCATCTTGTTACCATTATTGTTAGAATTGTCTAGTGATTTCCTTAATCTGGGATCGATTTTGCAAATGTTTCCTAGCATTGAGCTCTGTTAACACTTAACACTATTATTCATCATATCCATATGTTTCTATTAGTTGTTTAATATGCTTAAGATAGAGGACTCCAACTTTGTTACCATACTGTAGTATGTTTTCTCTATACTATGATATCCTGACAACATGTGCATCCACTGTGTTACGGAATGGCTGAACCCTAAACCACTCTTTTTGTGGCCAAGACCAAGCAAGACATTGGCTTGGATGACATCCATTGACTGCAATCTCAAATTGGAAAGAGAAGAGCTAATTTTAGATTAGTTTCTAGTTGGTTTCCTAGTTAGACTAAGATAAAATTTAAGATTTTCATTTTCTTGTGATTTTTTCACAGGTATTCATCTTCAATTTTCTAGTTAGTCCACGGATTTTTTGAAGTCCTTTTTAAGTTTATGTAGTGCCTAAGAGTTCAAATGTGTTGATGTTAGAAAAGTTGTTTACCTAATAAGAATCATAATTTGGAAGTTCCACAGTTTTATTTTTGTAGGAATTTGTGGGGTAACATTTTTTTCTGCAAAGCTTGTAAGACCTAAAAATCATGCTTGATATTGCTTATATTTTTTGGGCAACAAAGTAGTGGTAGATAAGTAGTGATTTCTCCTCTCTTGTTCCTCTTTGGGACGTGGATTATTCTCCTTTTGAAGAATGTCCCAATAGGAGGGCCATATCCTATCATGGTGGTTTTATCATGCTTAGCTCGTAGACATACATTTGTGTAATACTCCTATAAGCTTCATGTTAAATATACTATGAGACAGTTATTTGTTATTTCTTTTGTTATGTATTGCATAGGCATATAGTGACATGCAGTCCTTTGTCAATAATGGTTACATGCTTCATTTTAAATATATTGTGCATCAATTATGTCATTTTTGCTTTTGTCCTTTTGGCTTTTGGACAAGTGCATGATAACATGATTCAAGATAGATGTGAAGGATTGATTTCATGAGTTGAAGGCCTTGTTCCTCCATTTATTTCTTTTAAATTCTTCCTAAAATTTTGGAATAACTATATCATCATCTTGCAACAACTTAGATCCTCGAGCTATTTGTGCTTTTAATTATATTTCTTCTCTGGTTGCTTGATATTGAGAATAAGAATCTTTTGTATTATGTAGGGCCATAACATTGTTTTGTTCTCCAACCATCAGACAGAACCAGATCCAGCATTCATTTCATTGTTGCTTGAAAGAACAAATTCATATTTTATTGAGAAAATGGTAATAAGAGTTTCATTTTGTGCTGTATGTATTTCTGTGCTATTAAAGTGATGTGTTTTATACTTCAGGTTTTTGTGGCAGGAGATAGAGTTGTTACAGATCCACTTTGCAAGCCCTTTAGCATGGGAAGGTGCTTCGATTTCTTTTTTGATCCAAAATGCTGTAAATACTTGTAGTACAATTTTGCAGCTAATTTAAGGCACTTATACCAGTAGAAATGTGTTCTTGACTGCCAGAAATCTTATCTGTGTGTACTCAAAGAAGCACATGCATGATATTCCTGAGCTTGTTGAAATGAAACGGAGAGCAAATACCCGAAGCCTAAAGGAAATGGCTTTGCTTTTGAGGTTTGCTTGTGTTTTTATGATATTTATATAAAGCGAAGTCTATTCTGTTTCTCGTTATTCTTATAAATGTTTTCAGAACTTGGACTTCTTTTGTTTGTTCGGCGTCTTTCTCTTTTATCAAAGAACACATGACAAAGAATACTTTCATCTGTAAACAAATGCATCCTATGTTTGTGAGTGTTATGAAGATGGCAGGTGAATAATTTAGGCAATAGAAGATATGATATGACATGGCCTAGAATTTGGAGTTTTGAGATCTCTATGAAAAGAATGATTTGAAAGATAATTGGCCTCCTTAATTCCCCATCAGACCTTTCTCTACCTTAATTAATAGAATCACACCTATATGAGGATATGACATGACTACTATTTATAGGCACTCAAAAGTTCATTTCCTCTGTCATCAAAACATCAATTGCTATGCATTTACGATTATCAATTTTATGACGGACAAAAATTAATCTTGTTCTAAAGGGTTTTTGCATGTGCTGAGGTCAGCATGGCTGTGTACATGCTAGAAGAAGTTGTTTAGGCGATGCTGATATAACAGTTGTCTTAAATGATAAATAGCCAAATTGATTATGATAGATGCATTACCATTGACCCTAGTAAAAAAAAGCTTGCTCAATTATCAAGGACAATTTTTGGTTTTGCTTTGATAGATCTGATGCTTGTTTTCTTTACTGTTTCGTCTACTATCTGATCAGATCTTGTGTTAAGGCAATGGTTTTTGCTAATTTGCATGTGCATTTGCACAATGACTATACCTGCAATCTGTGGACCTCTTGAGTTCTCCTGAACGTGCGATGATTTCTTGACAACTTTAGCATTAAATGAGTTCTGTCATTGTCTTTTTTCTGTAAAAAATGAGTCATACATGTTGAGCATATAATGCATTGTGGTTTATCGATATATCTTGCTTGGTAAATTTCATAATTTTGTCTATTTGTCCATCTTATAAAATCCAATTCACTGTATTTATTTTCTACTTGTATTTTCTATGTTCTAACTTAATATTATTAAATATAGGAGGGGTTCACAGGTAATATGGATTGCACCGAGCGGTGGTAGGGATAGGCCTGATCCACTTACAGGGCAGTGGCATCCAGTATGTTCTTTCAAATACAATTGTGCATCACCTATTTGATTTGTTTCATTTGTGATTGATTTCATTATATTTTAGCTTTGAAATACAAAACGTAATATTTTTTTTGCTAAAACATAATATTTCATGCTGATAATTTATATTCATCATATTTTAATTACTTTTGCTATCAAGGCCAGGCCTTGGTACAATGGTAATGTTGATCTATTATGATATGAAAAATTAGGGTTTAAGTCACAAAAATAACCTCTCTAAATAGTAAGTTGCGTGCATTGACCCTACTCATATCCTGCATCGGCAGGAGCCTTGTTTACTGTTACATCCTTTTATATTTCTATCAATTTTAATATAATTTCTCTTTTGTTAAAAGCACACATTAATTAATTATCCTTAATTTTTTTGAGAAGCCACTTACCAATTAGATATATAAAATACTATGGTTCTTTATATTCATCTATCTTGTAATGCAAGTAATTTCTTGAACTCTGGTAATTGTGCACTCTTTATTTGTTCTAAAAGCTGTATCGATATCCTTCAACTATTATTATGTGAGATTGCCAGGCCATCGAGGTGTGGACCACGTGGAATCTCCTAGGATTAGCTTTAGGAGGAGGGCTATGTCAATACAAGGCACTGAGTCATACGAGCGATTCCACTTTGGCGACCTTGTTCAACTTGAGAGGTTTTTTTTTACACACAATATTTAGGAGCATGTGTAAAAGGTTTTAGGTGGCAACCTACTCCTAGAAATAAACCCCTAAGCATATGCTACAACAGATCAGTCATTATCATGTGGGTTCCTAGATATATTCCTATCGTATCCTACACTAGGCCAAAATCAGATCTCGGGTTATCTGGTTGTAATTGTGTTTTAGTTGGCCAATTGGACCAAGAAGTTACCCAGAAGAAAGTTGGGCATTGAAAATATCCATCTAATGCAGATCACAGTGTAAAAAGGTTCTTAGAAGATAGATAAATGACTTCAAAAGAAGAATCAAATGAAACACTTTTGTGTAGCATTTTCTTGTTGTTCTACACTAGAGGTTATCAGAAAACCATTATCCTTCTGTTGACTCATGGTTGTATTCATTTCCTTAATTGTCATTACGTTACTTGTACTGATAATATTGAGTGCAGGCGCCATTTGATGCATCTTCAGTGGACAATATGAGGAGGCTGGTGGACCATTCTGGTGTAGTAGGGCACATATATCCCCTAGCAATGCTGTGTTATGAGGTCATGCCTCCACCACCAGAGGTATTTACCTAGGAGTTGTGGTTTAGATTTACACACTATGTTGTGTTTCTTTATCATATGCTCTCTGTAGGTAGAAAAGCAAATTGGCGAGAGAAGAAAAATTTCTTTTCATGGAATTGGGTTATCGGTGGCTCCTGAAATGAACTACGATGAAATCACAGCTGGCTGTGAGAACCCTGAAATGGTCAGTGATAAAATTTTAACATTACTATCCAGATCATGAAGTACAGATGCTATTGTTGTTGTTATCTGTGCTGATGTGCTTGTTCTGATATTAAATCATTTCTTGCCATTAGGGATAATACTGGTTGATGCTTATGTTAATTTGTAGAATTGAATTGCCAATGTGAGCTAGATTTCTATTTAACAATTTCTGACTTTGCAATCTATATAGATTTGTCATGAAGAAGATCCATCAGGTGTAAATCAATGCAAATTAACTTCAACAATCGTAGGATGCAGGACACAGTTATAATTCATGTGCTACAATTTAAATTCTGAGGTACATTCAGAGAAAATTTTGGAGAAGATGAGCTATTTAAGGAATTATCAAGGAATTACTATAGTAGGAAGTAAATTGAATGGCCATAAGATAAGTGTACACATCCTTTTGGGGATTGTATCATGTTTGTTTAGTTAATTTTTATTTAAAAGGAGATTTATTCTGCTGTCATTTGTGTGTTACCCATTTGTAGATACCATATGACTCCATATGACCGATGCTATGGTGACTATGCCTTGGACATGTCCGCCCTCAGCTCAAAGTTCTATTGTAACAAAAGATCTCCTTTTTATGTTGAAAAAAATGTGCATCAACAGTTTATTTGATAGGATATTTGCACATATTCTGATAGGCATTTGTTGCAAATATAGGATATGCAAACAAAGAGTGGTATGGTGCATGAGACTCCTACTAATGACTGGTCTAGGGAGCATAGTATGCAGTACCGAATGGTATTGCCCGGTACGGGCGGTACGTACCGGTCCGACGGCATACCAGTACGTGGACCGCCTGGTACCGCTACAGTGCTACAGTATTACACCGTAGTAGTGCTACAGTGCTGCAGTAATAAAGAAAATATATAAAATTATTCGATACACCAAGGTGTAGCGTTCGGTATGCCCTGGTGTATCGCTCGGTACACCGGTACCGTACCGTACCACGCCAACCTCGAAACACCGGTACAATACGGTATTGCATACCTTGCTAGGGAGGCTTAAACTTTGTGCAGTCTTTCCCTAGTGAGCCTTGCAAGCAAAGTTATTTTCATGACTCAGATCCTTGAAATTAAAGTTGCAAAAGAGCAACATGACTCTGGCTCCAAATTTCACTATTTAAACACGGAATATGCTCAATAGAAGCGTGATGAAAGTTCATTTTGATATCATTGTGTTACATTTGGCAAATTTTGGCTATTGCTTATTTGCTTGGAAATTCGTACTTGTGAGTTATATCATCTGCTATGGTTGATATATTTTAGGCATGTTTAGATATTTCAACAACTTGGTTATCAAAGCAACTAATTATCATTTTGAAATTGTTCTTGTGAATTATGGTGCCTGTCTTGAGTGTATATCTAATGCCTTACTTTTTAGGCTTTTATAGCTTCTTAGTAGTTTGAGAAAAATGTGTATACTCTAATCCATAAAGCCACTTTAAATACTTTTTGGCAGCCTCCTTGATATGAATCTGGTCAAATATACATTTAATGCTAAAAATTTTCTTCTACTTGGATGTTCTTTGCTTCAACTTATCACTTCTCAAATTGTTCAACTTCTTTTGTCCAAGACTATCTTGGAAAGGCTAATAGATTATTCTCATTAAGAAATATTATCATGCATACCTGTTAAGTGAGCTTTTTCTTTTGTGGTAAAATTTTCCTGATACTTTCTCATCGAGGTCTTTGTTGTTATTTATTAGCACAACTTTTTATTTTCTTGTTGGATTAGAATACAATAATAACCCATTGTATGAATGCACTGTCTCAATTGAAGATAAGCAGTCTATCAATCATTACCCATCATGTTGGTTCTCATGTCAGCATTTGGCTTTGCAGGCTAAGGAGGTTTTTTCTCAGGCTGTGTATGATTCCGTGATTAAGCAGTACAGTGTGCTTAAAGCTGCTATATATGGATGTCAAGGACTAAATGCATCAAACTCCGTCGTCTCACTTTCACAACCATGGTTTTGAATCTCTCTTTCAGAGGTTTTCTTGCTTAAAATTGTCGTAACTACAGGTACATGACCTTGGACAAATTTAGGAGTCGTTTTGTTTATCTTTTGATAAATTTATTTGAAGCTGCATGTCATAAGCACTTGTAGAATTTTCACATTCAGGCTTTTCACGATATTTATGAGAGGTTTGGTATGTATTGATCACTTGAGCATGTAGTAATCCAATTTGATTCTTCAACTTGCCATAGAACAGTTAAATATTTCTCTCTCAATGTGTTAACTACAATTAGTGGGGACCTGTTCTTTCCTAGGATCATATAAAGGTTCAAATTCGGGCTGGGATATGTTCATTTAAAGTAGAGGAATTAATGGTGATTTTTGAAAAGTGAAAACCAATTGCCACAAACTATCCAGACGAATTGATCACGAGGATAGAGATTGGAGACAAGTGATGTGCTAAGAGCCATAAGCAGAGAACATATAAATAGAACCATAGATGATAGCTATACTGTTTTACATCGGCCATGATCATAGTGACATGATGCTTTCCTGATTTTAATGGTGTATTGTTATTTATAACCATGTGACTTGAAAAATGTTTTAGGACTTGCAAAGTGGAGGATTTTTTTTTTCTTTGCCATCATGAATTGGCGTTGGCTAAGTAGTTAAATAGTTGACGTACATTTTCATATTTTATGCTAGCAAAAATCTATGCACTTTTAGATTTTGAAATTAGCTACTGGAAAGATGTGTTAACTAATTTAAGCTGGAGTTTCTTGTTCAATATTGTGACCTGAATAAATTTACGCTGGAAAAAGAACTTAATCAAGTTGTTGAGTCTCGACTGCTACATGTAAACTTTCTTGGCTATTTAAAGTCTGTTTAGAGTTTTATAACCACATTAAGTTTGAAGCAATTACATTTTTCTACTTCTTTCCGCTCTCACTTTGTACATCTCGTGTTTCTATGATCAGGACAAATCCTATACATATATCATACATCAGTAACATCCAAACAAATGTTCGTGCTAACTTCAACTGGTTTTCTTTTTTCCTGTTTATTTAAAATGACCGAAAAGACACAATATAGAAGAGCAACAACAAGAATAGACACTATGTATCATTCGGGAACAGTGGTTTCTAACAGCATGATTTTACAACCTAGCATACATCATTTGAGACTCTGGGTATCTACTCTTGTGGATTCCATGAAATGGTGGTTCTTTTATGACATTCTGCTTGTTGATGAATTCATTAATTTCTATCGACTTTTTGTGACATTCTTGGAGACTAATTCATAGTAATGTTTCTTCTTTTGATCGGCAGATCCATTTCCCATCCTAAATATTTGCACTAATTCCACTGGCGGCCTTGCAGCTGGTTAACCCATCGATAGCGTAGCACTGACCTGCATATGAACATTCTGCAGCCTTTTGGGCGTGGGTGCACAAAATTACCTACCGGCGCTCAAGGTAAAACGCTACTTGCATCGACTCAACTCATCGCTAACTTACTCTTCCACATGCGTAGGGGGGCTGCTACGAGGAGGCTAGTAGTAGTGCATCAACGAGGGAGGATTCAGCTTTACAAAAACTGCTGCAGTTCAAGTCTTTATGAGCATTCAAACATCTAACAAATTGTATGAAGACAAACCATTTTTCTGTACAAATATATTTCGTGTATCCCCGTGTATCAGATATGACATTCTTTGCTTCTTGGGTCCAAGTGTAATAGTTTTGTTCCGATACAGCCCAGGTTTTTGTTACACGTTATGCAACTCGAGTTTGTTGATTTGGATTACGGCATTCAGACTTACGACTGTTGCGATCATTAATTTATTTGCCAGAGTAGGTATTACAAAGATCATTCTGACGTTTCAAATAGATCCTATTATGAGTGATAAATTAACATGAGATTTTTCTGTGTGTCCTAGCACTCTTTCATATGTTTTTTTTTTTTTTAAGTGGATTTTCACACTTAGATTCGAGATCTATGTGTAATAATATACTAATCAACTTAGATGTCTCATCAATTTATCGAATATATTAAATCAAAAAAGAATGTTCGATCATTAAAAAATAAATATTAAAAAAAAAATGGGGATGGCTCTTATTATTATGCTAATTCTAAATGATTAATGGTCGCTTCTTCTTTATTTAATCCTTATCGTGGTTGATGTATGATTATAACATTCCTGTCATCACCCTTTATAATTAGTTAGCAAACCTTTATTATACATGACGTAATGCTTTAAGCATTAAAATATAATCTTTAATATTTTCTAGATATCAGCCGTTTAAAACTCGTTAAGGTTCCTAATTCTTAACTGCTATAAATCTTGACGACGACAATACGCTCATTGTGATATTACAAATGCTAACGCACACTACATTCGGCCCCACCCAATTTTTAGTAGCGTAGCGTCGTATACTTGTCCCATGCTGTGTGATACGTATCTTGGTACGAATAACAAGAGTACAAAAGACCTTAAAGCGACTTCCCCTCGCCTCTCTCTCTCTCTCTCTCGTCTCTCTGCGCCAGTTTTCTCCACAAAATAAAATGGCTTGAGAGCGAGATACAGAGAGAAACAACGAAAGCAAAACTAGGGCGTCAGTGGCTAAAGGTAGAAGGATACGTGTTGGACAATGGGAGGCAGCGAGGCAGACACCAAGGGACCGAGAACATCAGTTGCGCTGGTACCGTGTTCTGTTCTTACAATTGCTAAATGGGTTCGATTAGATGGTTTAGTTTGCATCTAAAGTGAAAAAGTTCTGCTCAGGAGCATCCGCCGGCAACGAGCTCTAGCCCCAGTGCAGCAGTCTATCCGGAATGGTCTGGATTTCAGGTGATAATTAGGAATTTTCTTTTGATGTCACCATGACCTAGTAATTTTTCGTGTTACTCAAATAGGCATACCCGTCCATTCCTCCACATGGCTTCTTCCATTCACCAGTGGTATCAAGCCCTCAGGCTCATCCATACATGTGGGGAGCACAGGTACTCTTTTGTCTATTCTTTACCTTTTCCCTTTAAGCTGGTTGGTTGTGTTTGTCACAATCTATAGGAAGCTCTTGAATGCAGTAAAGTTAATGTGATTTGCATTTTGTGTTGGTTGCGTATGAGGCTAGATCTATAATGGGAGAGAGGATAAGGCATGGCATGTTAAGAAAAGCTCATTGAGGCAACATTGTTGCATGGGTAGTTATGCACTGTCTAGCTTGGATGTTGCTTATATGCTCCACTCTGGTTGTTACATAAGATAATGTGTGACAATTTGTTTGTGGTTTTGCTGTATATAGCGATCTCTTTCACCTTTTCATCTGTCTTTTTTTTTTTTGCATGATTAGTTGGATTTTGTCATGTTAGCCTATGGGTAGTCTGAGTGTAAATTTTAAACACCTAAAATAAAAAAAGGACGAGTCCAATGCATAAGGCTCCTACCAATTTGTGGAGGGGCTTACCCCTACTAATAAAGGATCTTCTTCCATTACTCAAACTTTGTTCGCCCAGGTTGCAATTGAGAAACTTTATTGTTGTACCAAGGCTTTAAGCACCTAAAATGTAAAGGAAAAAAAAAAAAAGAGTGAGTGAATATGATGGATATGGTGCCAATTTCAAATGGAAGTAAAGTGGGCTTCACTTTTTTATGTATCTCAATTATGAATTTATGATACACTAATTAAATATATTTATGATTATCCTTTCCTCTGTACAGCACCTTTTGCCGCCTTATGGGACTCCACCTCCATATGTTATGTATCCTCATGGAATATATACACAGCCATCTGTGCCACCTGTACGTATTGTTGGAATACAACTAAACCAAGATTTCTTTCTTTTAATATACCTAATATGTTTTCTCCAAAGCAACCACTAGTTACTTGTTCCACTTGTTAAACTGTGGGCAGGGTTCACAACCATTTAGTCCTTATGCTATGACCTACCCTAATGGCAGTGCTGAAACTTGTGTAAGTTACCTGCTAACCCAAGCTATCAAGTTAGTTATAATTCAACAGTTACTACATGGGTAGTGAAATCATGTGCCATGTTCTTCTGCAAATCATAGAAGAGTGTGCCTGCAATCACAGAAGGAGATATTAAATCATCCGAGGGTAAGGAAAGGAATTCTATTCAAAGGTTAAAAGGAAGTCTTGGAAGTTTGAACATAATAGCAGGGAAGAACAGCAATGAGCCAGATAAAACTTCAGTTGCAGGTGACAGAGTCTTGTCGCAAAGGTAGATATATGTTAGCCTGGTTATTTTAATTGTTATCTTTGTGCTCTGATTTCATCGTGTATTCTATGCATTTTGTTTGGAATATTTTTAATGTAAATCTATTGTTTCCATCAGTGATAGTGGAAGTGATGATTCAAGCGAAGGAAGTGATGCAAAATCTGAGGACGTGAGCCATTCTTCCTGTTTTGTTTGCTAATTGTTTTTTTTAATAGAACACAAGTTCTACACCATGTAACAAAAACACGTGGTTATATTGGAAATTATATGGTTAACAGTGCTGTGTCTCCCGCATGTAGTTGCATGTCAAATCTTACTAAAAATTACTGTTGTGTTGGCATCACGACAACATAATATCTCGGAGCACTGAACTACAACACCAGAATGCCAAAAGGTGTCCAAAATAGTTACAACTTGAAGAAAGAGTAGTATTAAACAATATTTTTTATATGTTTTGAATAGTCAAACTTAATATCAGTGCAGTAAACTTCAAAAAATTTGACTGGGAAAAAAGAAATATCATTTTAAGGAACTGGTGTTGCAGTTATGATTTGTCATTTTCTTAGAGGAAGAATACATCTTTTAAATTTTTCTAATGACAATTTTAGCATTTGCTTTATCATCAGCTACTTTGAAATAAGGCCATAATGGGTCAATAAGATGTAGTTCTAATATAATTAATTTTTGTATCATAAGAGAGAAGGCCAAACAGATAAACATCAACTTGCCATGATGTAAAAATCTAATGATGTGGTGGCCTAGGAGTAAATGTACTTGCTTTGGTTGAGGATCTACCATTTTTAGCAATAGATCGGAAAATACAACCTTTTGAGGCAAGCCCCATATTGTGAGGATATTTTGATTAATCTATCTTGTTAAAATCTGATGGTTGACTATCTTCTTTTTTTAATTTTCTTTTCGAGTTCTCAATTTTTATTTCGTGAACTGCCAAGTTTGTTCTCATACATGCATTAAATATTGGGATGATATATGTGCATATGTGTTATCTTTCTTGTGGGTTGACAAAAACAGCTTTTACATGTAAAGTTTGTGCTCCATACATCGTCATCGGTAAAATGAACTTTTTAGTGATTAAGTATTAATGTACAATAAAATTGTGTAGGACTTGGAACAAAAAACGAGAGGCAAACAGGAGCTTCTAGATGGTAGGCATTTCAAAATTTGTACCTAGTTAATTTGATAAACTCTTTCCCATGGAACTTTGTCCATGTGTTATTGCAGAGATATCCAGAAATGGCACAAATGGTGTGATCACTGCACCAACATGGGCAACATCACATCAGACAATGCCAATTATGCATATGCTACCAGCTGGAGTACCTGGAGTGGTTGCTGGTCCCACCACAAACTTGAGTATAGGGATGGATTACTGGGTTTCTCCAACATCTGCCATTCCTCCAGAGCATGGGAAGGTCCCTGCAGCAGCAGCTACAGGAGCCATGATTTCCGGTGCACTTGTTGGGGCCACTGAGAAGGTTCCATCAGATATTTGGCAACAGGTTTTTTCTCAGCTTTAGTGTTAGTTGTCTTATTTTTTTGCATTAATCATCAATTCGTTATCCAAGAGGTTACTTACTCGATGATCAACATCTGTTTTGTTGTTCATGAAACAGTATATGTCATGAGTCTTCATAGTTTGTTATGACTTTATAATGGAGATTGGATACTACCAACCAGAACTTTCTTGCTGGCTGTGAAGTAAATGTTTTTCCATCTGGCCATAATCACTATAACAATTCCAAAGTAGTCTTTATTTTTATAAAATAGAAATGGTGCCTTATTCCCTTTCAGTGTATCTTGAGCAATTTGCAGCTTTTTGTTACTAATTTGTTGCTTTGGTGATTTCTATTTCCTCTCCTATATTTGCTGCAACTTACTAGCCTTTGTGATCTGGAAATGGCTTCTCGATGTTTGTGTTATCGTATTAATGTTTGGGTCTTTTATGAAGTCAGGATGAAAGAGAACTCAAAAGGCAGAGGAGAAAGCAGTCAAACAGGGAATCTGCACGTCGGTCGAGATTGCGCAAGCAGGTATAACTCATCTAGAGAACATGGAAATCCTTGAATGAACTTTTGACGATGGTTCTCATTGGTTTTGAGATGCTACTTCCAGGCAGAGTATGAAGAATTGGCTCAGCGTGTTGAGGCTCTAAGAGATGAGAATGCTGCTCTTCAAGCAGAAGTAGTGCAGATCAAGAAAGAATACGATGCACTTGTTGCATTAAATGCCACTCTGAAGGTAATAAAGTACATCTTGATTGGGAAGCTGTTGTTCTGCCTGCAATATCATGCTGCAGAAATGATAGGGACAGTTTTGCAGGAGAGAACTGGGGAAACAACAAAAGAAAAAGAAGATTTGATAATCAAGGAGAGAAGCCAACATGCTGATGACAACGTCCAGAGGAACATGGATTCTGATCCACCATCGGGGCCATCAGAAAATAATCAGATTGATCAATAAAACAGCAACTTCTACAGTAATTTCCTCAAGTCTAAGCCTGACTAGATCATGACAGTGCCCTACCTCCTAATAGATTGACATGAAAAATTGATGCAGTTGCTTATTTCTGGGTACCACATTGTATATACTGACATTTCAGCATGGTCCCTTTGGTGTTTTTGTCTTGACTCATCTTTTAACAGTCAAGCCAAGCAGCGGGTATAATGCTGGAATTAGTGCTCATTATTTAGAGCAACACCAGGTACTTCAATTCTAACTGTTAGAGATGGTTATTATTGACTGATATGTAACTGGAGGATATTGTTAATGTGTCTCTCTACAGCAGATATGTCATAGAGTTAAAGATCTATGTATTGTCCTTATTGTTGACAAGTATGAAACAGTCTGTACTGACAGTAACCTAATACCTATGTTACAGGCTTTTATACCTTGTACTCTCTCTCTCTCTCTCTCTCTCTCTGTATGCATGGGCAAACAAGCTCAGCCAGCATTCAGCTGCTACTCTTTAAGCTGCAAATCTGTTTCTGCAAGTGTTAAAGCTTAAGCTCTTAGGATTATTGATTACTAAGTCAAAATCTTTATTATGGTATCTGTTTTTTTTTTTTTTTTTTTTTTCATCCTATGTTTAATCAATACTTGTGCAATGCCCTTTCTCCTAAATTAGTTTGCTCCTAAGAGAGGAATTTGTATATTAGAGAGGTTTCATCTCTAGGTCTCCAAGTTATTATTTGTTATTGGTTTCCATTTAATCTCTGCTACTAGTTTTGTTTCATCAATGTCGACCAAGAACTTGAAGCTGAAATATTTGGGTCAACAGGAAACTTGTTCTACACATGCTGTTAATTCTGAGGAGCAACCTTCATCTTTAGGAGGATGAATGCAGTTCCTTCTAAAGCATCTTCCATAAGACTCTGCAGCTGCTGTGCCCACACAATTACTGCCAAATGTCTACTGAATGCAATGTCCTGCACCAAAGAACATTGTTTCGACCAATCTGGTATGGTCTTTTTCTTTTCTTTCATAGCAAATCATGGACTAATTTCCACCTTGCATGATGAACATTATCTTTTGGACTCCCCAACCCCTCATTCCCTCATCTCCAACTGGCCATGCTTTTTGTGCCATGTGGCATGACCATATCTTGAGTCATGAGATGGCCACCAAGCAATCTCCATGCATCCTAACCCTCAAAAACACCTAGTTTGCAGGATTCATAAACGAAGAGAAGATTTTAAATGCATGTAAATTCCTTCTTTTTTTATTTTTTAATTTCACTGTCAGATGAAGCTAGAAGACAACCTTCACATAGGAAACCCAAACTCCCACCTCAATAAGCTCCCCAGTTTTTGTCAATCACTAGGACAAATGACACCTCTGAAATCCATCACAAAATCTCAGGCCATACATTTTTCTTGAATTGTTATTGGAAATATTAAGATTTCATAGGAAACCAACTTTCAGTTTCTCATGGTCTGCCCCTTGAAATCATCAAGAGTAGAGGAAGTCAGACCACACTTTCTCTTTTATCTTCATGCTCTCTCTCTCTCTCTCGACTTCACCTCCCAATTTCTTTCCTCAAAAAAACTTGGGAGGAAAGAGCAAAGGCTCGATTCAGCTGCAGCTGAGCTCATAGGGAATGGCAACCTGTGCAGTCTATACCACTCCATCCCTCCACTCATGTTCTATCACCAGCCCAGCAAAGACTTCATTGGGCTTCCACCAAAGGCAGGTCATCTTCTTCACTAGCAGGAGAATTACCAAGAGAGGAGGGAGGAGTACCTCAGAGGTCACGTGCTCTGCTGAGGCTAAGACGGTGGTGATAGGGCTGGCAGCAGACTCGGGCTGCGGGAAGAGCACCTTCATGAGGAGGCTGACGAGTGTGTTCGGAGGTGCAGCTGAGCCACCCAAGGGAGGAAACCCAGACTCCAACACATTGATCAGTGACACCACCACTGTCATATGCCTGGATGACTACCACTCCTTGGACAGAACCGGGAGGAAGGAGAAGGGTGTCACTGCTCTGGACCCGAGGGCCAACAACTTCGACCTCATGTATGAGCAGGTGAAGGCTCTCAAGGATGGAGTTGCCGTTGACAAGCCCATCTACAACCATGTCACCGGCTTGTTGGACCCCCCTGAGCTCATCCGGCCACCCAAGATTCTGGTCATCGAAGGTCTGCACCCCATGTGAGTTCTCCTCTATGATTCTTTCTGCAGCTTTAGTGTCAGTTTTGCGTTCTATCCATCTCTGTCATGTAGCAACCGATCTGATGATTATTCTTTCACCTTCCATAGGTTTGATCCCCGTGTGAGGGAACTGTTGGACTTCAGCATCTACTTGGACATCAGCGATGAGGTCAAGTTCGCATGGAAGATTCAAGTCAGTCACTGTATCCTCATCCAAGTCCATAATCATGTCGATAATACTAGTGAATTGCTCTCTCAATCCACTCTGTCTTTTGAATCGCAGAGAGACATGGCGGAACGTGGGCACAGTCTCGAGAGCATCAAAGCCAGCATCGAAGCTCGAAAGCCCGACTTCGATGCATACATCGGTACCTCCGTTTTCCATAGACGAATCGTTCATTTGTCAGCTGACCTCCGCTCACCGATCACTCGTTCGACTTGGTGTTCTTGGCAGACCCGCAGAAGCAGCACGCCGATGCCGTCGTCGAGGTTCTCCCGACGCAGTTGATTCCCGACGACAACGAAGGCAAGGTGTTGCGGGTGAGGTTGATCATGAAGGAAGGGTTGAAGCACTTCAGCCCGGTCTACCTGTTCGACGAAGGCTCCACCATCTCTTGGATCCCATGCGGGAGGAAGCTCACCTGCTCGTACCCTGGCATCAAGTTCGCTTACGCCCCGGACACCTACTACTCCAATGAGGTAAACCCCCATCTCCCTCTCTCGCTCTCCACTCGTCATCTCATCTTCATGGTTCTTGCGCAGGTCTCGGTGTTGGAGATGGACGGACAATTCGACAGGTTAGATGAGCTGATCTATGTGGAGAGCCATTTGAGCAACCTCTCCACCAAGTTCTATGGGGAGGTGACGCAGCAGATGCTGAAGCACTCCGACTTCCCCGGCAGCAACAACGGGACCGGTCTGTTTCAGACGATCGTCGGGTTGAAGATCAGGGATTTATACGAGCAGATTGTTGCCGAGAGGGCAGCTGCTGTTGCTGAGGCAGCCAAAGTCTGAGACTGCACTACTCCCTTACCAAAGCAGTCATCGTCTTCTTCCGTGCCTCTTTGCATGTTTATTCTCCTACACTTGTACGCACTCATGCGATGATTTTACTTGGAATAGCAACGCAATGCAGGAGAGGTGAAGAGAAAACGTGATCTCCATCAATTGAGAAGCTCCGAAAAAGATGTGTAATTGTAATACTAAGTTGTGATACCGAATATAATACAATCTATACAGTCTCACAAACAAAAATGCGATCTAAATAAGCGAAAGAAAGCATAAAAAATCAAAATCTGGGTAGGATCTCTGCCAACAGCCAATCGAAGAAGAAATGTATGGAAACTGGTGACCCAAATCAGGCAGGCGTTCCTCTTACATAATGCAACCTTACCACGGTGAGCGGACTCTGATTTGCCTGATGCAGCTTAACGCCGGCTTATAAACCTTAAGGAAGATTAATAGTATGGTGACTCGCGCGCGTGATTACCGAGTTGAGCTCCGTGTTCTCGTTGTTACGATGGTTAGCGGATTCTATTTGCTTATGGCAGCGCGCTAACGATTAAAAAGACTAAAATACCCCTCTGGCAGTAGCTTGAGTGCGGAGAATCGCGGTGTGATTACCGAATGCGACTGGGATGACAAATTAACCTCAAATTTTATTTTTTGACGTCATATCTTTCGAATCCTGTGTTCTTATTGTTACCAACGGTGAGAGGATCTCAGTTAGTTAAGCCTAAAGACACCAAAAGACTCCCTGGCAATAATCGCTTAATGACCGCTTATTGTCCTTTAAAAAAGGCGAAGTACCGAGAATCGCTGTGGGATTACCGCACACGACTCGGATGGTAAACTTGTCCCAAAAAAATATTTTTTGGCCTCCAATCCTTCGAGGTCAGAATTCTTATCGTCACCGAGGGTGAGCGTACCCCAATCTTAGAATATATAACGTTATAGCTACACTACGTCGGCCCAACAATCTCTCCCTATGTCAGAGGCCCAAAAGACCAAACTTAAGCTTCACGTTCCCCTCTTCTGGAGGCCCAAAACTCCAACGATTTGCATTTAGATTGACGAGTTCTCTTGATTCAAGGATCCAAACCGTACATCTCGGTTCACAGCCTCCAAAACGACTCTTGTGAGTACAGGAAGGATCGATCACAGGTAGAGTTGACTGCATTCTTTGTGGCAGAAACTAAAAGTGCCCAAAATGCGTCGAAATAGGAGACCAAGCAAATCCAAAAATGTATCGCCAGCTATCCATAAAAGTCGTCAGTCAATACCGTAAGCCACATTTGGATTATGATTCTAGAAAGAAATCAAATCGGCAAAGGTCGATTTTGAAACCAAAATGAGTGGTTCTGATTCGAATTGTTTTTTTTTTTAAAATTAAATTATATAATTTATTTTTAAAAATAAAAAAATTTAAAATCATAGAAACGACCATTTGAATCGAAGCATGAACCGTTAGTTCCGGGACCGACGATTTTAAGTTTAAAATTGATGATTTCGATTTTTCAAACCTAAAAATTAGAATCAAATCATCCGATACATATTTCGATTTGATTTGGAGCCAATCAACCATTAGATTGGTTTGAAGGACGTGGACAGTGTCGAGGGAGTGGCAAGCAAGATTATGGGGCGATGATTGATTGATGATAAAAAAGATGAGGGGGATAATAATTAGCGATTATGGGGCAACAGGTCGAGGAGTGATGATCGATGAAAAGCATGAGACGAAGTATGATGATTGATTGACGAGAGGGAGCGTAACGATAGTGTCGACAATCACACTGATCATAAGAGACGTGGGAAAGAAAAAGAAAAAAATCAGAATTAGAAGGATTATAAATAGTAAAATATTATTTTTATTAACTTTTAAGATATTATAAATTAGAAGAGATCGGGGATTCTAAATAGTAATATCTTTTTTAAAATTTATGATATTATTCTTAATTTTTTTTATTTTTTTAATTATGAATTCTTTTCAATTTACATCTCAGCATTCTTTGTTTAATTTTACATCTCGATTATCCACAACATGGATTATTTTCCTTCATAAATACATACCGAAGAAATATACTTAGGACAATGATAATGATGATATTTTATATGTTTTTGTTCTCACCTCTTGAGGTCTATTATTATTATTATTATTATTATTATTATTATTACTGAATGCTGATGCTCAATGGTGCACAATGGCATCTGCTCAAGACAAGAAAGTCCTCTCAAACCTGTGGCTTTCATGTCATGAACAGCAGAGCAGCGAGTCTTGCAAAGCATCTAAAGACACAAGTCTGCACCCTGTAATTGCGACGTCTAACTTTCTCCCATGTCTCACTCCCAATGCTGGAGTGGATGTATCAGTGAAGATGAAGCAGAAGTTGTCAAGGTTGGCTGAGCGAGGCCTACTGCTGCTGCTTTGGATTCGATAGCTCTATGTGTTTGTGGCTTTGCCTGTGAGAGGGATTCTGAGGCATGCTCTTCCCACCCCCATCACCTCATGAGCTGCATGCACTGCTCGCCATGCCCCATCATTCCATCTCAGACGAAAGCCTGCAACCCTATCTTCGGCTTTCGGTGTGCGAGCGGTGGGGACTCCCAACACAGCAGATTCCTCGAGCTTGTCGGAGCAGTGTCCGCGTGCCATTCTCCTTCATGCTCTCGTCTTCCTCGACATCGCATCCTTCGTAGGGCTAATATTAATCGCAGTGCAGTGAGCGGCACCACATCCTCATGAAAGCTCTATCCACGTTGGTAATCCCCCAAAGTGGGGAAAGCTGTATCCATTAAACCGAGTCTTTCAAGCCACAATCTGCACCGATCTCTCATGATCACATGTAGAAGAGCCATATCCCACGCTATCCGATGCGCACCACGCATTTGAATACTTGTCTTTCCTCTTCTCGAGGTCTGCCTCGCCATTAAAGTCTGGTCTCTCTAAGCTGTAAGCAGCTTCTTTAATCTTCTGAGAATGGTGACACATGCTTTCCTTCCTTATACTTAAGCTGGTGAGAGACTACAACACATTAGGGTTCAAGTAGATCTACGTGCTACCGCTGGTGAGGATGCGTTTGCAGGTGACGTATGTGGGGATCGACATGTAGAGATCATTATTAGATTAGCTTAAGGATAGCTATGCTTGTCGTCAGCATCACAGAAGGAGGTGCAATTATGGTAGCATAAATGCATGCACTGCACGGGCATATGGGCCCTCATTACCAGCCATGTAATATAGGTCATTAAGATAAGGGTTTGGATCACATGTAGGATGCTTCTCTATTCCAGCTCTGAGCAAATCCCAGTGGAAGCTCTTTCAAGTCTCTATTCATGCATGAACGTGGGCGATATGCTGCTCCAGCATTAATGTCATGCCTTAGAAAGACTCAACATGACAGCCAATGGTTACCTGCAAGAAATATATTAGTAGAGATAGCTTGCAACTACATGCCCATGTGGATGCATCTTAATGGCGCCATGGAATCGATGCACTCTAAAAGAAGTTTATCTGTACAGCACTTGCCTGTTCAGAGAGAGAGAGAGAGAGAGAGAGATGGTCATGTGATTCTGTGGTTTGGGCATATTCTAATGTCTTGATCAGGTCATTTAGCATCAGCTTAAGATGATGTCTTATAAGCAAGCAATTCGAGTGACATATGGCTGCACTTGTTGTCTCTTCAGAATGTTCTTTCCCTTTGCTTCATGGATTCTTTACTACTACTACTACTACTAGTCAGCAGTGTGCCGAAAGAGAGATGATACGAATCAGCTAAAGGGAGGATGTGACTGCAATGGGATTGAGGTGGGTGGGTGAGAGACTGTAGGGAAGAAGGCATTGTTGGCACTCATTTGGAGAGTTCTGAGGCTCTTCCCAATCCCCAGAACTGAGAAGATTCTGAAAAGGTCACATCAGATAAGATGAAGAAGAAAGAACATGGCTAAGGATAAAGAGTGATGCTAAACAATGCCATCCACCACATCAGAGTTTTTAACTACTGTTCCCAACACACCTCACTCCATATGAAAACTATTCCTGATCTCTTCCTTCTTCCTTGGGAACCTTTAGCCTTCATCTAGGGTTGCATCACAACTGGTCATCTCTTTCCTCTAAACTCCACAGAGGCAATATCTTACAGCCTAAGATTAATACTACTGCATTCAGTATTTGCACCAAAAAGCTTTACTCTCAATTTGGGTTGTCTCTTGCAGTTTTCTGCAAGTCAAAGCCAAAAATGGCTTTCATGGAGCTAAGCTCATTGTGCTGTTGATAAGCAGTGGTGCTCATATGTCCTTCTTGTACTTGTATTCACTCTACCAGCAGACCACATGCTTTAGCAGTACTATATAATGCAAGAAGAATAATATGGATTTGAGAGTGCAATCCCTCCATAGACCAAATGCAGCAGCAGCAGCAGCAGCAGCAACATTTTCCTAATTGCTTCTCTGCATTGGATCTTAAATCTACCAAACAAGAAGAGAAGCTTTCTGCCTCTCCAAAAGAACTCTTCAATGAATACACATCTGTTTCTTTGATCAAGTCAATGTGGACATCACACATCTTACTTCATCAACTTGTGTTTTTTTTTTGTGTCAGCCTATCAATTCATCCAAGCAATCTAATCTTCCACAGCAACTATCAAAAAGAAATAAAAAGGTTGTGCCAATTAATGATCCAATTCTGGTGGATAACATAAATAATGAAACGAATTAATAAGCCAAAGCATGTTTGTGGCACACTAAAAAAGAAACTTGTAAGAACTTTTCCTAAGAATGCAACCTTTGCTCTACTTTAATCCTTTCTCGAGTTTCAATTACGCAAGTTGGATTTGTTTACTTTCTTGAACGAACAAGATGACCCCAAATGACATAAAATGATGCAGTAATTAAGAAACTACATTCACATCATTTGATGTTAGAGACATGGATTTATAGGTATGGTGAAGAGGCACAACAAGGTTAGAGAGAGAGAGAGAGAGAGAGAGAGAGAGAGCAGAATCATTCCCCTTGCGTAACTATGTAGAGAGAGATCTATGTGCCAGTGGTCATGGAGTTCTTTGGTCTCTTAGATGGATAGAAACAGTACACGCTATTGATTTGATGAATGCAAACTAAGACATCATCAACATTAGATTATCAATAAACGACTGTGTTCTCCTTGTATTATTTATATGTAATTAGCTTCCATCATTACCCCCCTAAAGAAGAGTCAGTACCCACCATTTGTATATATTTGGACCTACCACAATCACAAGCTCTCTCTCTCTCTCTCTCTCTCTCTCTCTCTCTCTGCTCGCTGCCGTGTAAAAGTCAGCTTCTTCCTCTTATAATATATATTGCTTTCCCTCTCTTTCTCCTGCAGGCTCCTTAAGAAACTACTACTACTACTACTCTTCTTAGGTTTGAAGAAGGGCCCCCAGTTCTCTCACCCTGTTCTTGTTGAAGGCTTGCGCTCCTTCCACCTGATCTCTCTCTCTTGCTTCGAGAGCAAGAAGAAGAAGAGAGAGCTTACAGATAGGATCATGGAGCTGGGCATTGGGTGCAATACTATCAGGAAGTGGTTTCCTCTATCCTAATCGAACTCTTTGGCGTCGCTACCTGGCTGGCTAGAGACATGTGTGACTACTTCTGGCACAGGATGGAGAACGACTCCGGTGAGCTCGCCGACATAGTGCGAGCTGGAGGCCGAAGCGGCCCATCGAACACCGAATTCGAGCCGGTCGCTGCCGAGTGGCGGCTTCCTTCCCACCCGCCGGTGTTCTTTCCTACGAGGGCTGAGATCCCTACCAACACCTTCGGGGATCCGTTCGTCAACCTGCGCGACCCTCTGCTGGATCAATTCACGGGCGTGGAGTTCTTCGATGGCGCAGAAGCGATGGTGGCGCCGGCCAGTACGGCCGCCCCAGCGGGCTGCTGCAGCGGTCATGTAGCTCCGAAGCTGCTACTAACGGGCGAGCAGGAGATGAAGGGGCCTTGTAATGTCTTCTCGAGGGCTCTTCATCGGATCTCGCCTGGTGGCAGCAGCATGAGCAGCAAGCCTTCCCTGCTTCCATCGAGGCTGGTCAGGCCATCTCCCGCGAGCAGCGGCTCCATAGCCGGCCCAGCGGATCATGGTGGTGGAGTGCAGCAGATCTCCTCCCCTCGGCCTCCAGTGATCAAACGAAGGTTAAAATCCTAGCGCTCAATCATATCGTTGCTTCAGACTTCCTCTTATGATCATATCTTATGGTATTAGTAAGCGTGAATTCCCGGAGCTCGAGTTGTCTTCGGAAAGGCCACGGTTGTGTTCCTTTTCTATAGGAACGGAATTTATCTTGTCCGAACAGACAAAGAATTGATGGCAATCTAAGGACATAAGCCATCAAAAGTGGGAGGGTCACCACCCATCCATTCCATCAACTGGTACAGGTGCTGGTGGCTAAAAGGAGCTCACAGAAGCTGACACCTGCTAATCCTAGGAACAATTTCATGTTCCATCTTAGGAAGTCCAAGCTATTTACTTTCGACCTGAAAACAATGCTGGGATTTCTATCTTTGCGATTGATGTTGGAAATAAACTTGAGTTGTTCACGCAGAAAAAACCAGGCGAAGAAAGTGGTGTGCATTCCTGCACCGCCGGCGGCAGCGGCGGGGGCTGCGGCTGGCAACAGGCTGAGCGGTGAGGTGGTTCCATCTGATCTCTGGGCTTGGAGGAAGTATGGCCAGAAACCGATCAAGGGTTCTCCTTATCCAAGGTAAGATTCCCCATAGCTAATGGTGGTGAATAGTGAAAGATGATTACTAGTCTCTAAATTGTTGTCTGGGGTAACATTGATTTCGAGCTACGTTCCTCGAGCTGATCGAGTTCCGTGGACATCAGGGGGTATTACAGGTGTAGCAGCTCCAAGGGATGCTCGGCGAGGAAGCAAGTAGAGCGCAGCCGAACGGATCCCAATATGTTGGTCATCACCTACACGTCCGACCACAACCACCCATGGCCGACGCAGCGTAATGCGCTTGCAGGATCCACGAGATCCCAACCGTCCAAGAACGGCCCCAGGAACAATCTCAAGGAGGAGCCTAATAAGGAGACCACCAGCTCGAGTGGTCATCTGGTAAAAGAGGAGGAGATTGGTGAGATGGAGAAGACGATCGAACAAGCTGGAGACACCCTCGGATTCGACCCAATGATCCACCCGAGTTACAAGTTGGACCAGCCCGATGACCTGTTCGCGGATTTGGCGGAGTTGGAAGGCGACCCGATGAGCCTCATCTTCTCCAGAGGATTCATGGAATCAAAGCCGGATGAGGAGAAGGGAGTCGGTGCCTCGGATGCGTTCGACATGTTTGACTGGGCAGGAGGGAGCTCATGAAGCCAAGAAGAAGAGGTTTATTACAAGACCTTGGAGAAGTAGTCCTTTCTGTACAAGGTCTAGCTATAAACCTTTTTTGAATTCATAAAGTAGGGCACTGGGGAGGGAGGGAGGGAGGGAGGGAGCGGAGGATGACTTCTGTTGTGTGTTTCCTACTATTTATTATTGTCGTTCAACAGGACAGAACAGTCTATAGATCAGGATTTGGTGAAGAGAAGAAGGGATTGGGTGTTTGAAGACCCACACGCTCGGAGTATTGGAGGATGGGACAGAAAGCTAAGCAACAGAAACTTTGAACAGTGGCACAAGTGAATGTCTGAGATGCACTGAGAAACAGATCAGGATTTAGTGAAAAGAAGGGATTGGGCGTTTGAAGACCCACAACAAGCTTGGAATATTGGGGGATGGGACAGAAAGCTAAGTAACAGAAACTTTGAACTGTTCCACAAGTGAATGTCTGAAATGCACTGAGAAAAGCCTGCATGAAGAATATGATGAGCTCCTCTTCTCTCCCTCTCGTTAGAAGTGGGGAGAATAGTTTGACGGGTTGAAGAAGAGAAGTCTGTTCAACATATGCAGTGAAGATAGATGAGTAGAAAGAGCTTCAACTTTCTTTTACTTTTGGAACAACTCAAGCAAAAGAACATGATTGACATATATTTGAGCATCAAAAGATCTAGTAACCAGTGACAGAAAAGCTTGAACAGTTGCTCTTAGCCTTTATGGAACCATGACAACAGTTATTATGATATGTGTTTGATATGTTCAGATAAGAACTTATGTACAAAGATTTAGATTCCACCCAATCCTTCTTAAGATGTTTGCAATATGAATGGTCGACTAGACTACACTTTAACAAAATATTGCAGTTGACTATTAATGATTGCTATTGTGAAATGTGTGTAAACATTCAATGAATGAACAAAAGGAATGATGGTAGAAATCAATCTAAAGTGAATAGAGAGAGATGGAGTTCAGCATGAATCATGAAAGGATAAAAAGTTAATCTGACTCGTGATTTCCTGCACTCTATAATTCCAGTCGGTTCCTTCTGAAGCCAGAATCCATGGCCTCGTTGACTGGTCGTCATTGATTGATTGGAAATATGAGACATCATTCAACTTGCAATGATATGTATGGAGACAACTGTAGCCACTACGCATCTGTTGGGACACTGGGTGTGGAGTTTGAATCGCCACCGAGAAAAAAGGAAAAGGAGATAGATTTGAATCAACAAAAAGGTGTTGATGGGAGTCCACAATGCATACTCGGCACAAAAGAACAAGGTTTGCCATTTGGTCTATCGTAAGGTATCAATCCACACAAAAGGAATAGGATCACTACAAGACACTCAACCCACCTCATCTCTATTGGATGGCATGTCCTAAGTGCTAAGAACCTTTAGAAGAGTCCGTTAAACAGTAACACAGCTGTAAGCTAGATGACAAACACTGTATAAAGTATTTGTATGATATCCCAGTTTAATCTCACTTGAGTTAGTTTGCTAGGACTGAGCTTAAGTATTTTGACTAATAATTTAGATTCATAATAAATGATATTAGGACAGACTTAATGCTAAACATGATAAAGATAAAATCACTAGACTTGGATGAAACTTATGGAATGTCAAGTTGGAGTACTGATTGCATCAACATTTTTGCATTATAATAGCCTAAAGAAAAGAATCCCATTTACCTTATTCACAGCTGATATTTAGTAGGCTTAGACACATGAACTATGAACCGTTTCTTCGCACAGAAACACCTGCAGGAAGAGATGGTATGAGAGAGAAGCCCAATAATCTATTTATCATTTACCAGCCGACAAGCTTAGCAAGAAGTAATGTTTCTGAAGATAACCTGGCGGCAGTGAGGTCAATAAAGGGAATAAGGAAGCTTCCACAACCATATGGTGTTCAAGGGCTCTGTAAATTTGTACTGCAACAGAAGTTCTGAAGAGAGTTACTTGTTTCGAGTACCAGAAAAGTAGGACAATTTGACAATTTGAACAGCTTATGTGTTTTCTCTTTGAATAAGGCAAAGCCAGGGAACATATTCTTTATGGGAGCAGTTTAGGTTCATAGTCATGGAACATCAAGCAGCTTAATACTAATCTTGAGGTAGAAATGTGGACTTTCCCAAAACAGAATCATCATGCTTTCAGTCAGTCCTAGGCACAAAAGTTCAACTTCTTCATAACCTTTGCATATGCTGCATGCACAATTCCAGGCCTCCTTAGTCTCCGTTTCGCCTCCTTAGACTGCATAAACCACCATCATCCGAATTAATTACAAACTCAACATTCCTTTGCACAGATAAAAAAGAAACTATCCCACAAAGTACTTCAAATAGTAAATCTTCAACCATAAACAGAAACTTAAACTAATATCTTCTACAAATTCCCTAACTACTTCAGTGACACTTTTAAAGAAAAAGTGAGCTGAACCGAAGAAAGAAGCTATGGATTTTCTCTGCTCATCCCTTCATGATTTCTACATCTTTCTCTAGAGCTCTTCAGGTTAACTATAATCTCGAGCAAAAGTTTGCATCTTATGCAGGTGTAGGAACATTTTCCAATTGGATATAATATATCAGCATCGTTAAAAGGCACCCGGGTGCTCGCCTAAGCGTTTTGTCATGAACTTAGCTGGTTTTGCCTAAGTCGTACAATACTCTTACGCATCCGTCTGCAAAAAAGTCAGCCTCCCCAAATCTCTTATGGTCCCATAAGGATCTACAAAAGAAAAGACAAGTTAGAAGAAGCGTTTGACTCGAGATCCAATAAGCAACCATTTTAGCAAACACTTGACTAATTAATGTTTCAATGTGGTTCGTCACGACCATAGACTACACAAGCTCTAAACGATCGCGCAACAAATGGTTCAATGTGTTTCGCCATTGCCAAAAGTCCTCACGAGTTCCCATATGACATTGCTGCAAAACAAGGCAACGACCAACCCCAGACACTACCCTCAAAGGCCCATCCAGTCATGAGCCACCCCGGTAGCTCCTGGGTACAGTGCTGGCTGACACTCCACATCACTCTGCAACGCTAGAAACCTCCAAAATTGTTGCCTGGATGGCATGTTTTTGGGCAATTTTGCCTTTGCACGATGGCTGCACACAACCTGCGTTTACAAAACTAAAGCAACCACAAAAGCCAACTAAAATGGGGCTGCCAAGCCTACTTCATGCCCTCTATATGTTGTGCAAAGCATGAACAAAATCAAAAGGCACGACCATACACAAACATTACATCAAACACCTTGTTTACATATTTGTCCGTGACAGCTTCAACGAGGCAAGGCCCGAGCTCCTCGCATAGCACTCGGGTGAAGCGCTTTAGTGAAGTGGCGCTCATCTCGCCCAAGCGTCGAGCACCTCGGGCAAGCATTCAATTGAATGTGAAACAGATTATCAACTACTTCAATTGAACTAGGCACTAGTTGGTTCAATCAAACCAACGAAGCATAGTAACAAACCCCTCCCCTCGTGCAACCCACGCACACACAACAAAACCCATGCCATAGTAAAACCATACTACTGTCGCCGCCCCCAATGCACCTCTACTCTACCATCGTTGCCTTTATGCACAGCTCTTCCCCGCCAATGGATAGGTCTGACGCTTCCTCTACCGTCGACATGCAAGTCCAAAGCTCTCACCGTTGTAGCTCTCATGTGTAGTTCCCTCCGTCGCCACTGCTTTCATGTGCAACTCACTCCATCGCTGAGGGACCGGTCTGCGACTTCCTCCAACCCCGACATCATCGTCCGCAGCTTTCTCTATCACTGTTGCCGTTGTCCATAGCTATCTCTATCGTTGATGCTGTTATCCGCAGCTTTCTTTGTCATTACCGTCGTCATCTGCAACTTTCTCCGCCACCACTATTGTCGTTCGCAACTTTCTTTACCACCACTGTTACCGTCCGAAGGTTCCTCCGTTATCGTTGCTCTCTCCTCCCCACCTTTCACTATCGGTGACTCCTCACTAATGCGCACTATTAGAACTATTATCCCTATTAATCATTTAAAACTAATATTAATCCTTAGAACTATTAACCCTATTTAGAACTAATTCCTATTTAGAAGTACTAATCCTTATTTAGTACTATTAGTCATCATTTAGAAATGTTATTAATCCCTATTTAGCATGTTAATCTCTATTTATTTATAACTATTATTAGAAATGTTATTAATCCCAATTTAATATCATTTTATTATTTTTATAATTATATTATATATTTTAATATTTTAATATTTTAGACCGCTTCACTTCGCTCGGGCGAGTGCCTAGCGCCTCAACCGTTTAGGGACCTTGGTGCCTAGCGCTTTCAAAAATATTGTGCTATATATAAGAAATTGATTCCTGCTAGGTATGATATAAGCAGTTTATCACATTAATTGGATATCCTACTAAGTTATGAGGGAAGAGAAGATAATAGATATACTCACTGAGTCAAGGTTAAATTGATGGGTTGTATATTCAGACCTCATGTCAAAAGAATAGGAATTGGATGCATCATTAATGGGGATTCCACAAGCCTTTCCAATAGTAATTATCCTTGCAGACTGTACATTAGGCACTTAGGTATAGTCTGGTTTAAAGACCTAGCAAGGAAACAGCCTCCATAGGCAGTCCATGGACCAGTTAAAATCACTCCGCATTGCCTAGAAATTATTCTACATTACTTAAGGGAGATGAAGAGATATCTTAAAACAAACTCACAACCACTTGTATGACCAGCTAAGCTTATAGCAACCTGTTGTTTCTATTAATAACAAATATAATTATTCTGAGACTTGCAGACAGACAAAATGTTGAATTCAAGAGAAAATCAACTGTTCTTGTGCCTTTTATGGATAATCATACAAGATGAAAAAAAAAAGTTAAACTGAAAGTTTGACTGTGTTACCTTATCAACACCTGATGTATCTATGACAAGACTAGCATTATGGAATAGAAATGGTAGTAAAATATAAGTAACATGACAACAAAGGAGATAGCAGTGGCCTGAAGAATTAATCAGTAAAACTTTGCTGCTGATTTACCTCTCTCAGTAAACACATGGCACAAATTAATAACAGGAAAAGGAAAGAGATCTGCCGTGTCACAATTTCATATTACCATTAGACACCCCAGGTCTGAGATCTACTAGATATGTTTAGCTTATAAACTACATTAGGTAGGGAAGCATGGTACCAAACTTATTAACTGTTTCAGAATTTGATGATTCCTAAATAACGGGAAAAGCTTGAAACAATTGTCTAACTAAAACTAACAAGTAGAATCACAATAACATAAAAAGAAGGATGGACCAAATGCATAGAACTCCCGGCAATGCAACATCTGACTTTGAGGAGGTAAATATACTCAACCTTAACCCTTACCACTATAAGGGTTAATGTATGCAGCCGTAAGCAATCTTATCATTATACTTAGGCTCACCCTCTATATTAACAAAATCACAAAGATGGAAAACTGGACTTGGCAACTACAATTTGAAACCTAAATTTTATTAAGACTCGAGCTGGACACTTGCTGATAAAGGAACCATATATGAGACATGCAATAGCTCTAGAAAGATGCCTAGCGTGTAAATATTTTAAAATTTAAAATCCATATGCATTTCATGTACATTTAATAGCTTCAAGGATTTTTGTGATGATATTTGCAAGCAATTGTATGATGAATGCTCTTCATGATTTTTCATGTATAGTCAAATCAACACAAGCCAGATTGTGCAAAAACAGGAAAACAAACTTAAGGAAAGTAAGGAGAAAGAAAGAAAAAGAGACAAGAGTCTAGCCAAATTAGTCATATATATTAACTTGGTTGATGAAGATAACCCATCAATCCAATTTATCAATACGAATTTGTAACAATGATAACAGAGTATTGGTTCAAGAGGCTCTTTTTTCAAGTTCAAAAAGTAAATGGGATGGACTCTACTGCTATAGTTTCCTCAAGTAGACAAGGATGACAAGTGGCACAAATGTCTGTGGAAAACATTCATCCAGATCAAATCTAAAAATGTATGTTACAGGAAGACACCTAACTCAACTTTTTTGGTAGACAGGAGGGTTTTTTCTTGATCGCCAACAATGGTTGAACATAGAATACAGCATTAGCATTTTAACTCATCAACAACCAAAGAAAAAGGCAATCCAATTTGCTCCAATCTAATTGCCATTGAGTTAATAAACAATAATTAATAATTGGTTTTTCAGCAAAGAACCTCGGAATTAATAGTTCGCAACTAATTCAAATGCATAAAGCTGAAATGATTGTACATTTCTTAGGTTAATCAGTTCTCCCTTCAGTTACAGAATAGTCAAGATCTCTTTTGCATTTATCAGTGGATCAGACGATAACAAGTTACCTTCAAGTGTGCATTATGCCGCTTTCCAGCTTTCCATCTCCGTATTTGTCCATTGTTCATGGTCCTAAATCGGAATTTAAAAGATCTAAACACAAAGAAATGACAAAAAGAGAAAATTAGATCTAACGAAACATAGCAAAAAGACAGTAAAACTCTCTGAAGCACAAATCAAGCATACGAGTAAGATTTGATCTTATATTTCTTCACTTTAGAAGTAACTGGCGTGCGCGGCGCCCTCGATCTATCCTTCACCGCATAAAAACGTGACTGCGTCGCCTGAAACCCAATCAAAATCAAAGCAAAGGCGCATATGCAATCAAATCAGAAACTAGGCTAAAAATAAAATTTTAAGCGAATAAAAAATCAACAAAAAGAGGGTAACAAATATTCTTCATTAGAAAATGATTCGATTAGCTAAAGGACAAAGAAATATAAAATTCATTTCAAAGAAACGTACCGGAAGAAGACGAGAGGGAGTGTGAAACCCTAAAACCGGCGGCCGGTCGCGGAGAGCTGCGGAAACGAAGTCACTGATAACGGGCTTGCGAATGGAAGGATCTACGGGTAACGCCATTGATCGGAGGCATCGATGCGGGAAGGGAGCAGGAGCGAAGGCAGGCCGGGAAGAGGAGAGCAAATGTCGACCGATGCTGGCGAACCATCGCGCCTGCATCGTTGTGGCTTCGGGACAGAAAAAAGGAACGAGTTCCTTAGCCTCTGTCTCGAGCGACGAAATAAAAACCGGACCAGACGAAGTTGACTCGACCCAACATTTCGGATGGGGAACAGTTGATTGAGTTACGTTCGGACCCAATTGATCAATGTTAGACTTTGATCGTTCACTGCTTGAACAACACGAACCGTTTCGGCTTACTTCCCCGGCGCCACTCGCTCCACCATGGGAAGAAGGGGCGACACTGCATTGAACGCATGCCACGGGTTCTCGTAGTCGTAGCAGCCGTCAGCTATGAGTGACAGGCCACGCACGACGATCCCACCGGAGGGGAAGATGTTCTCCGACGCGCCAAGCGCATAGGACTTGTTATGGGTGTCGATGCAGAGGATTTTGTCGTGAGGGCGGCGAGAGGGGAAGACGAAGTGCTCGGGGAAGCCGTGCACGGGGCGGCCGGTGAGGGTGCTCATGAACCATGTTCTGTTGGGGTCCTTGTAAGGGGGAACGCTTGGGTCCTTGAGGGGGTGAAATGTGAGGAGGGCTGGAGTTGGGTCATGGCGAATTCTTCGTGGTGGTGCGGTGTCGGTGGGCGTCCTTCGGGTAGCCAAGGATTGGATGGCGACCAGGAGGAGGAAGGAGGCGACAGCGTAGAGGTAAGTGGCGGTGCATCCAGCTTGGTTGTGGGGCTTTGGGCACGAGTTCTTGGGCCCGTGGGAAAGAGGTGGCCGGAGAGAAGAGGGTTGGCCTGTCAATCTCGATCGATCATTAATACTACTTGGGGTTGGGGGATAAAATATATAGAGAGCGTAAAATGATACGCCGAACTGTGAAGAACGCTTCCTCATTGTATCCTCTTCAACCATTACATGACGTTACCTTTCATTGGACGGTCCAGATCAGAAAGTCTCCACTTCCCTGCTCAATGAACGGTCGGATCTTGCTAAATCTGAGTCCTGTGGTTTGTACGACTATGAGATGTACGGATTTCTCTAAGATTCGTGATCATTTTTATCCAACGGTTAGAAACCTTCCACCGCAAATACCTTGCGCTGCTACGTCAAGTGGCATGGGGAAGTAACGAGGAAGGCGAAGACATCAGACTCCGCGTTGACTAGCAGAAGAGCTCCATTGCTCTCGACCCATCTCTTGCTGTCGGAAGGCAATGGAGAGAGAGGACGCCATGGAGAGTGGCGAAGGAAGACCCTTTGATCCCCTTGGTAATTAATTCACTTGATCTTTCTTTTTCTTTCCTGGTTTACCAGAAAGAGGATTCATCGTTTTCCTCTTAACAGCGGAAGTGTTTAGGCTATATTTTCCTTCTTCACTCTTAATCAAGTGCAAACAGGATTATGTGGTACTTATGGATGAAGATAATAATAATTTATCATATGGTATATAATGTGAGACTGAGGGCATGTGTCTACGTGTTAATTATATATTAATTCCTATAGTTAGATCTTTTTAATAATTTATTTTTATTAAATTTTAAAATTATATTTAAATTCTTATAGTTATGAAAAAAAAATTTAATATACATGATAACATGTGTACGAATAGTACTATACCGCACTACCTCGCTTACCTCTTCTTCCTTTGATGTTAACGTAAATGTAAAGTGACAATGAAGAAGGAAGTGGAGATAAATCAATGTGGTGCTAATACATATTTGTCTCACCGCTTTGCCTCATTTTAATTCTTGTTGTCAATGTTTAGATCAACATCGATCGAGCTGATCATCACTATAACAATCATCCATAGTACAATCGTCCATTATCATAAGTAAAATTATTCTTTTACCCATCATTTTTTATTTCATTCATGTACATATATTTGGTCAGTAAAATCAAAGATATTAGGATAAATAAGATTAAATATTTTTATTTTTATTATTAAATTAATTTTAATATAAATTTTTTGAGTATAATGATCGAGATACTAAAGAAATATAACTACACTCTATAATTAACTTATCATTGCTATTGAAACTATTTTTTTGTCTATCGTTTTTATACTATTCATGTACATATTGTATCTTCCGTTAGTAAAATCGACGATGATAGATTGAATGAGATTAAATGTTTCACTTTTAGAATTATAAAAATTTTAATATAAATTTTTTAGATCGATGAACAAAATTACTAAAGAGGTCTAGCTATAGGGATAATTTGTAATTAATGCCATGTCTATCGTAATCCTTAATGATTTCTTACATATTTTTATCTTAATATATAAAAATCATATAAGTCATCGTTATTACTCATGACGACGATAAACGATGACTTATTAATTTTTTTTTCACACAAACGAGTGATAATTGTTAGTGTTCAAAGGTAATGGAAGCAATAATTCTAACCGTGCATCAATTTCTTATGATCTTTCGGCCTAGTTCTGAAGATAATGAGATCCGTAATACTCACAACCAATAACCACAACCAAAACGAAATAGTCATCACCTACGCACAAGTGGGTCCCAAGTGGGGCCACGTCGTGTCAAATCACCGTGCTGGTAAATGACGCATTGGAACGAACGGGTAACGATCGGTGGTCCTGGTTGGCCGCTATTACCGCGTTTGAATCTCGGTAAACGGACGGCGGAGATCAGCTCACACGCCTGTTAAAGCAATCGGATCAAAGCGAGCGAGAGAGAAGGGGCTCACTGCTTTCTCCCCCAAAAGGAGGAGCGGCTTTGGGCATCTCCCCTCCTCTCTGTCGAAACATTTCGCACGATCTCGATGCCCAGCTAAAGATTTTGGGTGGGATTCTTGAGCTGGCGATTGTGGAGGAATAAAGGAGGAGATCGGCGATGGGGCAGGCGTTCCGGAAGCTCTTCGATACCTTCTTCGGCAACAAGGAGATGAGGGTATGCTCCGTTCCCCTTCCTCTCCCTTCTTCTAATCTTGTTCTTGTGCTCACAGTTTATTGATCACCGTCCTCCCTTTCGTTCACTCTCTCTCGAAGTGATATCGTCTACAATATTTAGGGATCTTGTTCGGCTGAACGGGGTGTAACATGATGAGACATCTCATCTTTATGATGTCTAATGGAAAACTCGCGCTCTGATTATTGTGATTCTACCAAGATTTCTTTTTCGTGCTATAAATAGATATACCTCTTCTGTTAGTTAATGAACATTCCCCCATCTATTGTCGATTTGAGCGGAATGTATTGTTCAAGAAGGTGTTCTTTAGTTTTACCTTTTTGATGAACTAACCAACTCTTTTTCCTATATTTGCAACTACTTTAGTTAGCTCCCTAGTAGTTCTTTATCACTTCAAGTATGATCGCATGCACTTTTCTTTCCTTTTAAATTGTCACATGATTTCTTTTGAATTTCTAAGTTCCGAGCAGTATTTGTTGTTGCAGAGTCATAAATTCTGATGGGGAGTAGGCCTAGTTGTCTACTTATTATACCTTATAAATTAACCTAAGTCTTTGCTCACAATTGATGCGGGACTCAGTCGAGGTGGTATAATTTCCCCCGCTTCAGGGTGACGGCTTCATCAATGTCCAAACATAGCCTAGAATCAAACCCTATTATGATATACATAAGGCACATCCTAACCTAATGATGGCTCCTCACTATGATGTGCTCTATGACCTGTAGGTTACAAGACTATATTGACTCTGATACTAATTGATCTAATGGAGTAATTGGCTTACTACTTAAGCCTTATTAACTGACCCAAAATGCTTATGCCCAAATTAATAGTAGGATGTGGGTTAGGCCATTGTAAGTCAATCTAAGTCTTTGTCCACTTATAAGTCAATGCTAGGTATAAATTGAGTGTTATACCTAACTTGGCATGAAATGAAAAATGAATTGTTTGCCGCAACCCTTCACTGGTCAAATGTTCTTTCCTTTGCACCATAATAATATAGTCTCCAATGTCCAATAGTCTGAATATTCAGAAAGCATAAATGGGTTTCAGTATTGCTTTTAAGTTTGTTATTAATTAATTACCTATACTTAGTTTATTCTGTTGAAAAATTCAATTGGAAGTTTATAAAATGGATTTTAGATGGAATGTTATTCTAGTTATTTAGGAAAAATCAAGAAGATATCTCTGTAGACCTTGCCCACTATGTATATGCTGCTTGGTAACTGTTTCAAGTCTAGGCTGAACAATTGTGATGTTAAGAAATGTAGTCTAGACTATCGATAAATGATTAAATATGAGATCAAATTTGATATCCTGTTTTAGTTGATATTTTTTCATGAAACTTCTAGCATATTAATTCATGTTTCTCATATAACCTCATTTATTTTTGAACTATTTCTCTTAGGTTGTGATGCTTGGACTGGATGCAGCAGGTAAAACTACAATTTTGTACAAGTTGCACATTGGAGAGGTCTTGTCAACGGTCCCAACAATTGGTAAGTATGTTTTGTTGACTAGATACCATTCTTTGAAGATATTTACCTAGCTTGGCTGCCTTAAATAGGTTTTTAAAGTTGTCGTTAGGATGTTTTTCTTTTGTGTGCTTGCAATTTCATTCCTCCATTAGTTAGACATATTAATTTCTGCCATTTATTTTCCTTGTTACTATTAGTGGAGAAGTATATTGGACTTATACAGCAGATTGTATGTTTGAAAGAAGAAGCAAATTTCAACTGTTCTTCAGAATTTCTTTGTTCAAGTCAGAAGCCTATAGGATAGCCTTGTGACCTATATGTTTGAGTACTATGTTCAAGCTTCAATCAGCTTGGAAGAAAGCTTGACCCTGGAGTCTGCTGATTTTTTTTCTATTGCATCAGCTGGAAAAGGGAGAAGAAAGGATGAGATTAGAACAAAAGAGAAACAGAGAAAAAGAGGCAAACTAACGAAAGTTTATTTTACTGAGATGTCATTCATACAAATCCTTCTTATTTTATCCCCCATCGAAACATTCTTTACGCTTTGAAGGGCTCTTTAAAAAAGCAAACTGCCTATTTTAGTATCACAAAACCTCTCAGAGAAAAATTTCCATGTTATATAACAAATGCTCGTCATCTTAATTTTATTTCTGACCAATAATATTTGATTATCTGATTATTGAAAATGAAGTGTTCACCCAATTCTTAACCTAATGTCTTACAGCAGATGATAGTTCATCCATCTTCCATCCAGCAAATCTACTTCTTTTAGGTTCCACAAGCTAGAGAAGATGAACCAGCCATGTAGGTTTACTTAGAAAAGTGGCTAACTTAACATCTTGATATTTACTTTAATAGATTAATTTAACTGCTACAAATTACACCAAAATTGATTCATAATGATATTTAGATGTTGACCTGTTGAATTTTAGAATTACTAGATATTAAGGAAACTGATAAGGCATGAGCATATGCAATATGCATCATATCATAATAACTTAGACTCTCTGGACTCTGGTAACTCTTTTCTCTTCATTTATGCAGGTTTTAATGTAGAAAAAGTTCAGTATAAGAATGTGATATTTACAGTCTGGGATGTTGGTGGGCAAGAGAAATTGAGGCCTTTGTGGAGGCATTACTTTAACAATACAGATGGTCTGGTAAATAGTTATTATCTATCAGAGAGAATGGTTGTAGTGCTTTCTTTAGCAAGCTCAGGGTTCATTGATATTCTTTCCTAGTGAAACTTCCTTTCCATGATGAATATTTATCTTTGGTGTTTAACTAGGGGCCACTTATTCTTTTGCAATTTGTATCCTAGGATCATGTGAGGTCCATGCTTCATGTAATATCATGTAACCCTGTTTGGAATTTGGATGCTCTATGTTTATCCACTAAAAAGAAGTTTGAAGGCTAAAATAAATTGGCCAGTGAGGTCATAGAACTCCTAATTCTTCTTTTCGTATAGTGACAACAACTCAATGACAGTAAGATCATTTCTGTAAATGACATTGCAGGTTTTTAGGATTAAAATTTTGTGGTTTCCTTTGACTTTAGTCCTTCTGCCTTCTCTTCTGTCTAATAAATTAATGTACACACTGGAATGCAAAATGTTCTTGTTTCCATAAAAGAAAGAGATTTAACATCACATTTTGCTCTCTTGCAGATCTATGTAGTTGATTCGTTGGACAGAGAAAGAATTGGGAAAGCTAAAGCAGAGTTTCAGGTTATTTGCACACACACACACAGATATATATATATATATATATATATATGTCCTGCGTGGAAGAAAGTTCATTGCTGTTTTTCTTGGGGTTATTGACTTTGATAATTGCTCTTTTCAGGCCATCATCAATGACCCGTTCATGCTTCACAGTGTCATTTTGATATTTGCAAACAAACAGGATATGGTATGTTAAATTGGTAACTCACAATTGTATGAGCCTGCTGTTTAATTGCAATGCAATTCCATGCATCTGTGCAGAAGAGCCCTTATTGTTCTATTCACTCTAATGCTTCATGTTAGTTTTTTTCTATTTGAAATACATATTTCTCTTTTCTCTTCAAAGTGTAGTTTCTGCATCTTACAAATATTCTTTCACAAATCCCATCAGAGGCATCAAAGAGAAATTTGCTTGAAAAAGTTTGTAAATAATTGATGCATGCTATATTTTTTGTCAAGAAATCAGTTTATTACTTTAAGAACATGATGTTGCAGATCAGGAGAGGTTTTTGCTTAAGATTCCAGATCAAAATACTAATGCAAATATGAAACCGTAATCATTAAACCTTATGTCTTGCAATTTCCTTATTCTATGCCATTCATAAGGATTCCAGGTTCTTATGTATCACTGAATAAGATGATTTTCGTCCACTGGCCAAATTATAAATTATTTATACTCCAAAACAGTTCTCAAATTATCAATATTCTGTCTTTTCAGCAGGTATTGGTAATTAGAAGAGAGTCTGGATGGAGGAGTTTTTATTTGGCCTAGACGAAATATATTTCCTTGTATTTATTCAAGAGGCCCTCACTTTAGTTTACTGGATAATTTGGCCAAGATGAATTTATTTCCTTTTTACGCTTCACGTTCATATAATCCATATAAACTGATGTTGAATCCTGTTTAGAGAGGTGCAATGACCCCAATGGAGGTATGTGAGGGTCTTGGTCTCTATGGCGTAAGGAATCGGGTGTGGCACATTCAAGGAACTTGTGCTCTCCGAGGTGATGGTCTCTATGAAGGTCTGGACTGGCTCGCCAGTACTCTTAATGAACTACAAACTTCAAGCCGCTCAACCTGAGTTGGCAGTTCATCGTTTTGATTCTAGAAGGTTCATCATCGAAAGCCCGATACTGCCTTTCACTTTCTCGTTTCTTCCTCTGCTATTCTTGTTCAAGAATGCGGACATATCATCTCATATGTTTTTCACCTGATAACAAGTTCCAATTTTCAGGTCCCGGCCGCTCCTCTGGCACACATGCAAGCTGAGAATTCATCAGATTCTGATGATGTTGCAACCAACCAACCACTCGCGAGTTGTATGATTTCATATGTTGCATGAATTGGTCTTGTTACTCGCTCCCCCGGTTGTCCTACCGAACGTCATCATTCAGTGATATTCTGGTGTTAGGTTAGGGCATTTGGTCCTGGGGGGAACCATTGTTTGAATCTTTGATGTATATCTGCAGCTTGTGTGGAAATGCAGTTTGAAGATGCATTTGTTTGCTATGGAAATAGGAATGATCTGTTTGGAGTAAAGGAATTTTGTGTGCTTATCTCTGATTTCCAAGTTTTCGCCTCACTCTATCCATAGACATCATTTCCTTCATGAGTTTTATATATCAGGGAACAATTCGTTCATATAACATGGAAATGTTTCTTTCGATTTACCTCTCGTTAACAAATTTGGAGCCTAAACTAAAAGCAATTTTGATATCAAACTCGTTAGGCAAAATAATTACTAAATATTTACATTTCAAAAATGTGAAAAGAGCAACATTTAAAAGCAATTTTGAATTCTATTTTCAAATCATCTTCTCACTCGAATCCTTGCAAGTGCTACTAATTGTTCCTTTTTTGTGTTCACCCTTACCTTACAATTCAATTATTATAACACTTAAGTGTGCTTTATTCATGAGGATCATCACCATGATGTATCGAGATACACATTTTACCATGTCACTCTTTGGCATTGAGACTCTCTCTCTCTCTCTTTCCATCAAAGGGTTAATTTGGTTAATTAGACGATTAGAAGAAAGAAAAGGATTAGTTTGACCGCGCGCCGTCGCACCCCCGAAATCCCATTGTACCAACGGTCGAATTTTTCAAAAGAGAACCGCGCGGCCGCGCATCATTTTAGCTGTCCCAACGGTCGTATATTTCGAATTTAGAACAGAACAGGAAATTGCCCTTAATCCACCCTAGCTTTCCCCATATAATAATTTGGCCGCCTCCCTTTCTTCTTCATCTCCGTCCCATCGCTGCCAGGAGCGCTACCAACACAAGGGAGAAGGTAAGGCCATACGCCACTGCCCGAAACCTACCCAAGAAGAAGAAGAAGAGAGAGAGAGAGAGAGATGGATTTCCACTGCTTGCCCAGGAGAGAGCTCCAAGCCCTCTGCAAGAAGAACCGCATCCCCGCCAACATGACCAACGTCGCCATGGCAGACGCCCTCCAGTCTCTTTTCGCCGTATGATCTCCTCCCACCCTCCCCTTCCATTACTCTCTTTCCCTTTTTCTTTTTCTTCTTTCATCGACTCACGGTTGTGTTGCCTCGAACTCGATCAGGTTGGTGGGATGGAGAGTATCGAGGAAGCGCTGCAGAATCAGTCCCCCAAGAATGTCCAGGCCAGCTCGGCCTACCTCCCCCGCTCCTCCCGCAGGATCTCAGCTCGCCGGGCGGCTGCGTCCACCGCCTCGGACGATCCCAAAGAGCAGCCGGCGAGCCCCCTGCCTCGGGCTCGTCGGGTGACCGCAATGGACTCCGAGACCGGGAGACTCTTCTCTGAAGAAGTAGATAGAGACGAGGAGCAGAAGGAAGGCATGATGGAGATCACACCCATGGCCAAGCCCAGCACCAAGAAGCAGCCTCGGGGCACCACAACAGTTAGGTACACCAGAAGAAGGGCGACCAAGAAAGAGGACGGCGACGCGGCAGAGGATGGTCTTATCGAAGCAGCCAAGACTCCGGCCCCTCGAAATGGCCGGAGAACGATAGCCAGGAAGGAAGCCGAATCCCCAGCTGTGATGGACGAAGGAACAGAAGACACGGTCGTTTCATCAAGAACTACAACTCGCAGGGCGAGGCAGTCTTCAAAGTCGATCCCCGTGGATGTCACCGCTACAACCCTGAGGAGGAGTTCAAGGGCTAGGGCGAGGGTTTCTGTACCTGACATGGAAAGTTTGGCTCAAGATGTAGAAGAACAAGCGGAAAAAGGTGAAGATGATGGATGATTCATTTTTTCCTTGAATTCCTTTCTTTTTCTTTCTTCTGCTTTGTTTCTAAACTATACACCGTCTGTGTGAATTATAGGCATCGAAATCAAGAAATCTGTGGACACGGAGGGCGACTCTATGATTCCTCCTCCTTGCAAGAAGAGCTCGGATATGGCAGCGGGGAACGTCACTGATCTCAAAGAGATCCAAGACAAAACTGTGATTGATGGTGATAATTGTGGGCAAGATTGCAATCCAGTGGTCGCTGACTGCGATCTCTCTCAACACCATCACTCCTCGGAAGTTAAAGAAGATGGAGTCGTCCCAGAAACTGATGGAGTCGATGATGTGAAGGATGGCGACTCTTCGATTGCTTCTTGCAAGAAGACCTCGGATTTGGCAGAGGAGAACGCCACTGATCTCAGAGAGGCTGAGGGGATCCAAGACAACACTCTTATTGGTAGTGAAAATTGTGAGCAAGATTGCAGGCCGGTGGTCGTCGACATCGATCTTTCTCAACGCCAGCACTCCTCAGAAATCAATGAAGATGGAATTGTCTCAGAAACTGAAGGACTCGATGATGTAAAGGACGGCGATTCTTTGATTGCTTCTTGCAAGAATACCTCAGATTTGGCAACGGAGACGGAAGGGATCCAAGACGAGACCATTATTGATGGTGAAAACTGCGAACGAGATTGCAATTTGGTGGTCGTTGACACCGATCCTTCACAACACCAGCAATCCCCGGAAGTCGAAGAAGATGGAATCGTCCCGGAAACTGAAGGACTCAATGAAGTGAATGAGTCGGAAATTGCAGCCCAACAACACGACGTGGAAACAGGTAAACATGATGAAGGCTCTGTAGAATCTTGTTTCCTTTCCTTGTGCCCTGCTTGGTTTCTAATAAGCGATGATCTCTGTTTCCTAGGAGTCGAAACTATGGATCTCGTGGATAGAGACGGCGCATTTTTGCTGCTTTCCGATGAGAAGCCATCAGATTTGGCAGCAGGGAATGCTTCTCATCTCTGTTCCATGGATTCACAAGAAGAGATTCTCCCTAGTGAAATTTGTGAACAAGATTGCAATGTGGCCGACGACATCACCAATCTTGTGGCATCTTTGCTGCTTTCTGATGAGAAGTCCTCAAATTTGGCAGTAGCGAATGCTTCTCATCTCTCTTCCATGGATTCACAAGAGAAGCTTGAGAAAGAGTCCAATGGAGATCAAGAAGAGATTCTCCCTAGTGAAATTTGTGAACAAGATTGCAATGTGTCCGTCGTCGACACCAATCTTCCCCTGCATCAGCTTGTCGCAGACCCTAAAGAGCCTGAAGGATTCGACGTTGAATCATCGCCAAAGATGGAGGGAGGCTGCGTGGGAGACCAAATGGCAAACCAGGCAGACAACACTAATCTTCCCCTGCATCAACTTGCCGTAGAACCTAAAGAACCCGAAGGGTTCAATGCAGAATTATCACCACAGAAGAAGGGTGGCCGTGAAGAAGAACAAACGGCCAACCAGGCCGACCGTGAGTCATCTGTGCTAGAAGTGACGCCGCTGATATCTTCATTAGGGAACCCAGACATCACCGGAGATGCTGCAGATGAGCAAAGTCAGAGAGAGGAGGAAGAAACTGAGGATGAAATGCAAACTTATTCAGCACCAAAAAATGACGACGAAACCAGCGATGGAGATGAGACTGTTGCTGAGGTTGTTTCCTTCTCCCCTCAGCAGAAGCCGACAAGCTCGCATCGATCAAACACCGTCGACCTACCTGCTGAATCCTTACCCGAAGTTGGAGATATAATTGGAGACAGTGAAGTTTCCCCGGATGCGGTAACAGTTGAGGTTGTGGAAGCTGCCAAGTTATCCAAGGTTGGAAACGCCGAGGACAGTGTCGGAGCTCTGATGGCTACTGCGATCATCGTGGAAGTGGAGAAAAGTGAGAACCGGAAAGAATCTGATGCTGACGAGGAGAAGAAAAGTTTTGGCCAGTTGACCATGACAGAGATCGGGTGTGGGGAAGCGAAGGTGGAATCTGATGCAGAGAAACAGAGTCTGCCTGTCGTAGACTTGCAAAATATGAGCTTGAGAAAGCTGAAGCTGCTCTACAAGGAGAAGAAAAGCAATGCCAAAGCCACCAATAAGGTAAGGAGATGGATGATTAGCTATCTTTGTGAGAGTTAGATATGTTGGTTTGACCTTAGAATTTACATGTTGACCAGGTGGAAGGAACGAGACTGGCTCTCGCGGAGCTAAATGAGAACGTTCTGTAGTGAGGAAACCTGGAGCCAGATGTGGAGAACATGACTTACGTCTATGAGCCCATAAATAAGCAGTGATCGTCATTTTCATGAGTTTTGGATTTTGTTATATGATGATTTGATTCCATGAGTTTTTGTTCATTGGTGCTGAGAAACCATGGTTTCTTGTGCGCCTTCCATTTTTGTTGCTGCAGTGAATGCTATAGCTGAATCGAGTTGTTCTTGTCAGATATGAATCTTTATTTGCTTTTGGTACGATCATGTCTTCATTTCAGATATGAATCAATCTCAGTGCTATTGCGACATGCTTCGCTTCAATGGCATCGTAATTGGGCTCTGTGTGGGCTAATGTTTGTGGCCCAATGGCAGAAGACTTAGTCGACTCATTGGGCTGTGTTTGGACTCTATTTTTGGCCCAATTACCAGGGCGCGTGTTATAGACTCAGCGAACCTTCGCCGAACATTAGACTTGGAGTTCGGCCGTCTCCCGTCTCCGCCGCCGACCTCCGGATTCGCTATCGCGGCATCCAAATGGCAGAGGAGAAGCAGCGATCGCTCCTTCTCGACTCCGCCTCACGATTCCCTCTACCTCACGGTGCGCGCGCCCCTCAACAACCCGCCCAATCGTGCGACATCAGATGATCTCTTCGTTTGGTTTCTTCTTCGACTGATAAAAGATCTGGTGGTTGGCTTGCCAGGGGCGCGTTTCTCGTACGGGACCGCCGGATTCCGATCGGAGGGATCCATCCTGGCGTCGACGGTGTACCGTGCGGGGGTCCTGGCGGCCCTGAGGTCGCTCAAGACCGGATCCGCCATCGGGTTGATGATCACCGCCTCCCACAACCCCCTGTCCGACAATGGCGTCAAGATCGCTGATCCCGACGGCGGAATGATGATACAGCGGTGGGAGCCGTTTGCCGACGCCCTCGCTAATGCCCCCGACTCCGAGCACCTCCTCCATGTCGGTATCTTTGCTTCGATTTCGTTTCTTTCTCTGATTGGGATAATTATAATTCTCGGCTCGATTGATTTTTTGTGTCTATTTCGACTGGTAATGCTACCACGTTTGTAGTACTTCTTGATGAGAGTTTCTGTAGACAATGAAAAAGAAAGTGAAGATTAAGCTACGATCCAGATTTTGTAGTACTTCTTGTCAAAGTTAGCAAGTTCTTGAAGTTCCATCCTTCTCCCTAAAGCTCTGCTATGCTGCAGCATCATCTCTTTCTGCTGGTATGCTTGCAACCCTAATGTGTTTTCCGTTCAGTTGGTGGTTCGATTTGTGGAGGAAGAAAATATACCATTTGGAGGAGTGCAGTCTGCGGAGGTGTTGTTAGGAAGAGACACCAGACCGAGTGGAGAAGCTCTTCTTGAAGCTGCAAAGCATGTACGTACACTCAAATCAACTTCAGTAAATACCACCACATTTTATGATGGTAAGATTTGTGTTGGAGGTATGCAGCTAATTTGCTTTGCCTCGAAGGGAATCAACGCTATAATTGGTGCGGTTGCAATCGACATGGGAGTCTTGACAACCCCACAGCTACACTGGATGGTTAGAAGCAGGAACAAGGGCATGGTGGCATCGGAATCTGACTACTTGGCTCAACTATCAAAATCTTTCAGGTCTGTGCTGAGTGTCTAATGTTCAACTTAGAGTAGAGGCTCACATATTGTTGGATCAAGAATCACTGTTTTGGCTGCAGGTGCCTGATGGACCTGGTTCCCAGAGAAAGGATTGCCGATTCATTGGATACGGAACTCGTAGTTGATGGAGCCAATGGTGTTGGTGGAGACAAGCTTGAACAGCTCAAGAAAATGGTGACAGGGTTGGATATTTCCGTGAAAAATACAGGTAAGAAAGGAGAAGGGATGCTTAATGAAAGCTGTGGTGCTGATTATGTGCAGAAGGAGAAGGTTGTTCCATCCGGCTTTGGGCCTGACTACGTAGGAGTAAGGTGAGGCCATGTGCTATTTGCGTTTGACGTAATTGTTCCGCGGATGCTGAAATTTATATTCAACTCAATTTCAACTGCTTAGGTGGATCTAGTGTTTCAGGTGTGCAAGTCTGGATGGTGATGCTGATCGGCTTGTGTATTTCCTCATTCCGTCTGCAAGCAGCAAGAACATTGACCTAATTGATGGAGACAAGATATTGTCCCTCTTTGCAGTTTTTATCAAGGAACAATTGGATGTCCTCTACAAGGGCAGTGATTCAAATAACAAACCGCCTGTAAGGCTTGGCATTGTGCAGACGGCATATGCAAATGGAGCATCAACAGCGTACCTCAAGTGGCTAGGCCTAGAGGTTGTGTTTACTCCCACTGGAGTAAAATATCTGCACAAGAAAGCTGCAGAGTATGACATTGGGATATACTTCGAGGCAAATGGACATGGAACCGTACTGTTCTCAGAAAATTTTCTCTCTGGTCTGGAGTGTAGGAGCAATGAACTTGCCTCTGCATCTTCAGGTGCACTGGCGACCTTATATGCTACTTACCGGTTAACCAAATCGTCGCTCAGTTTCATAAATGTTGTTACTGTTTTTAGTAGGTTCCGAGCAACACAAAGCTGCTTTAAGATTGCTGGCGGTCAGTCAACTGATCAATCAAGCAGTAGGAGATGCTCTTAGTGGGTTGCTATTGGTGGAAGCTGTATTACAGTACATGGGATGGTCAATCAAAAGGTGGAATGAGCTTTACCAAGATCTGCCTAGCAGACAGCTTAAGGTATGATAAATGCCATGTATGCAAAAAGAAAAATTCATGTGTATACTTATGTGTGTATGCATATATGTACATATCTGTATTTATATATGCATACATGTGTATGCATATATATGTATGTGTATGTAAGAATATGTGTATATATACACATATTAAAGATCTGTTTAAAAATATTTTCTCCTCACATTTCTGGATACTCAATTCTTTCGTCTGTGCACTTTCTAGGTAAAAGTTGCGGACCGAAATGCTGTTGTTACAGCAAATGCAGAAACACAAGTTGTGAAGCCATCAGGTCTACAAGAGTTGATAGATGCGGAATCGGGTAAGCAACTTTGTTCATGAGTTGCTACTTATAATGACAGATGAAGGTATTTGTAGGTTGTGGCTGCAGGTTATAATGACAGATGAAGGCACAACTCCTATTATTTGGTAGTTGCCTGTGATTTAAGCACCCTACGGTCCCATTTCCAGTCAACCAAACACACCCTATCTTTGCCTACATGATATATTTTTCGAGATTGCTATCAACTCTGAGAACAATTAGTACACTAAAACCCTACTTCGTTGACAAACTTTACATATTGATCACACCTACATGATGTATTTTTCAAGATTCCTATGATCATGAGAACAATTTATTGCTGCTCATTTTCCTTCTTTTGGAATTGTTACAGGGAAGCACCCTCACGGCCGATGTTTTATCCGGCCATCCGGTACAGAGGACATAATTCGTGTGTACGCCGAGGCATCCACGCAGGAAGCAGCTGACAGTCTTGCCCGATCCATAGTGCAACTTGTCGATCGTGTTCTTGGATCCGGCAATTCTCATCAGTAGACTGGTTAAAATTGTTCGGAAAGCTCTTGTTGAAATTGTTAACTTATGACTTTTCTAAAATCATTTCTTGGAACAGTTTGATCCTATTGTTATTCCATGTACTTGATTGGATCATTAATTGATCCAGGATGATGATAACTATTATACAACACTTTTCTGTTACTAAAAGGATCTTATTTGAGGTTCATCTGTGGTGTCAGGAAAGATTGCAAGCAAAACAAAAACAAGAACTGTAGTACGGAAAAGGAGTTTGAAGCATCCAGGCTTCTCTTCCACCTAAATGTTCGTAGTAACTTGGTAGACAGAATTCACCCTCGTAAACAACTTTTAGGTGTAAGCGGGGCTGTACTCGGATCTGGGAGAGTCCTCACCAGGGTTTGGGGGCCGGAAAGGCGACGACTTGAGCTTGGAATTGGAGCATTAGATTCGCCTTCGTCGCCTCTCCCAGTCAGCTACCTCCGAGGGAGAGAAACGGGGGAATGCATTTTACGGAGACGACGGCGGGTGGGGGATGATGGTGTGGCAAAAGATGCGCTCCTCCGCATCACCATCTGATTCCAGATCGAACGGCTCAAGATGATGCAAGCGGAAGGAAGCCAAAATTGGAAGCCGCCATAGAATCCCCAAAATAGGGAAGCCAACAAATTAGGAATATTGGACTGCATATTGAATTTTAAATTTGATTTCTGATTTTATTGCTTGTTATGAGGAATTATATAAAAAAAAAAGAATATATTTTTTATATGTTTATTGTTTCTGGTTATATTTCCGTAACGTCTCGAGGTGATGAGGAGGACACCGTAAAGAATCTACGGAACACCCAAACAAAAAGCCGCAACAAAAGACTCGGAAGCAATACGTGACATTAATGCAGCACTCTAAAGCCATTGATATCGCTATCCTCTCTCCAATAGGACGCCATACCGATGAAATCGAAAGCCAAACTGAGAAGCGGAAAATGGATTCCCGTACATGCAATCCATAGACGCACATGCTGCTGCTTATACTCGCTGGTGGCAGCAACAATAATAATACAAACTATTGCTGCTATTTATTCCCACGGCGGCGGCTGGCGCGGTGCGCCGGCCGTGTTCAGGCGTTGGGCGGCTTGTCGACGTCCTCTAGGGGACGAAACCACACGGTTTGGTCCAGGGCGGACGGGCCACTTACAGGGGCAGTCGCTGCCTTTCCGCCGCCGCTAACGGAGGCGCCGCTCTCGTCGGCGGGGCCGAAAACGCCGGTGGTGGGGTGGGGTCCCCAGTACTTGTCGGACTTGGCGTCGATCACATGGTCCGGCACGCGCGCCTCCTCCAGCTCCTCCACGTTCTTATCGTACGACGACGATACGTGCACTCTCCTCTCGCTGCACGAAATAAAAAAGCGGAAAGGACACGCGTCAAGTGGAACCATCGTGTTTGCTGCCTCACCGAACACACGGAAATATTTCGATTCTTTTATTTATTGTCGTGAAAGCCAACGAATAAAACTTGGGAGGCAGCGCCAAAAGGGTCACGTGCTACAGCAAACGGATATGCTATTGGCACCGAACCGCACGTGTACGGCGCGAATAAGGTGAATGCGGGGAGTACTTCTCCAGCCTGTCTAATAAGCCTGCCTTGCAAAGCTTCCGATCAACCCGCCTCGGTGCAGAGACAAGAATGTTTACTTCTGATCTCCGGAGATAGTAAATAGACTATATATTGGAACAAAACTGGGTGGAATAAAAATAAATATAAGGGAAAATATTTAATGATATATTTGGACGCCAAAATCTCATTCTCGACGGAACGCGAAGAAGGTAGCTTACCTCGAACGAAAAAAATCGAGAGCGGCAAATGAGCCCATTTCGGCGGACGAGCAACAGTAGATAAAAACCGGCATGAGAAAGAAGAGGTAGACAGGCGGACTACCTGTAAGAAAGCGATGGCAGGGAGGCGACGGCGGCGACGCGCTCCGCGGGATCTCGTGCGGCCCAGATCTGGTTGACGAATCGCTTCCCGAAGCCTGAAGCGAGCGCACGACCATTGGCTGCCATACAAAGAAGAGAGGAAGACAAGAAAAAGGAGAGAGAGGGCCGCCAGGGGAAAGAAATCTCGCTTCGGTGCTCCCACCTCTTCTCGCACATATAACATGCCACATGGAGGGCCCCCACCCAGTAACGACCTACCTCAGTTTCTTGCTATGGACGACATCACCTAACGTCTAGTAAACTACCACCAGCGGCAGCCACCTCGGCACCTACGTAATTGGGGGCCCAGTAGAAGTGAACAAGTTCACATGAGAAAATAGACATTACCGGACAAATTTGAAGCCCGCCAGCAAACTTTCAACGGTCTATGAATTTATCCATTTATCTGCGCACACATCCTTTCATGTTTGAAGAATTTGTGATTCATGCAATCGACTCAAATAAAGAATCCATGCGTGGTGCATAATATATGACAGGAGTATACTAGAACAAGAGAACCCGTATACATTTCTTTGTTTTATATTACCCAGAAAGACTTAACTTACAGCCACTTTTCTGTAAAACGGTTGAGGGGTTAGCAAGCAATATAGGAAGGTATGACTTCTTTGAGAGAAGCACTTAATATAAACTAATATGGCTTCTTAGAAAAGCAATCGGGTGATCCACTAATAGACAAACTCCTTATTCTTCTGAAAGTAATATTCTAAATCGAGTCCTTTTCCTTTCTGACCGTACATATGAAAAAAAAAAAAACAAAAACAAAAACAAAAAACATACCTGGCCACCGTTGGCTGCTGCTCATCAACCTAAGCCTGTTTTGCACGTTGCAGGCTTGATGCCTCGTCTAAAGACGGGTGAAGAACTTGGACTAACTTCCCTACTCTCTTGTAGCTCATATAACAGAAATGGGATTGCACCAGGCAGCGGCCTGCAACAAAGAATGAAACGGAGGCAAACAATTTGGGCACAGCTACTTTAACTAGATAATAAGTTGTACAGCTGAAATTTACATATTCGAAATGCCCATCTTGGCGTGGGTGATCTAGCCTATCCTTCTAAAAATTTGGATCACCTAACGGTTAGTGGTTCCATGATTTAATGATGATCATGTACAACGAACAAAAGAAGAGAAAAAAAAATTTCATGGGGGTTTGGGGGACGAACGACACATCCAAAATTGGGGCCGACAGAATCTTCTAATTTGGACTGTACATTGCAGTAGTAGCCTTCAAGACTCAGCCATTGAGCTTTTCCAAGAACTGGTTTAAATTGTATTCATTTTCATACTGTGATTGATCCCATAACTCCCCAAGTCCATTGAGAATGGCTTTCAACCCTCTCCCGGTGACCGCCGACTTTGGATCTTTGTCCGTGTTGCCAGCAGAGCTGTTTGAAGCCGAAGTTCCCTGTATCACAGTTTTCTTTTTTCAGACACATAATAACACGCATCTTTGCATCTTATAACCTAAAGGAAAGATAGATAACCAACAAATTTAACAACAAACAAAAGCAATTCCACAGAGAATCCAAGTGTGAATGGCGAGTGACGTTACCATTTGGATTGTTGGTGAAGAAGCAAAAAGATCAAGCAACTGGTCTGTGTTCATGGTTTTCAGACTCGCATTCTCTGCATTTATAACAGCATTAGCAACTGTAACTTTAAACTTCTGCAGGCTCATGACTTTCTCTTCTAAAGTGCCACGCATGATCAGTCGATGGACATTAACAACTTTACGCTGGCCCAACCTGTGTGCTCTGTCCATTGCCTACATATCAAAACAAATTAGCAACCGAGTGAAAGTAAATATGCTTATAATATGAACTGAGATATGAATGGTGACAAAATGTGTGCATGCAGAAAATTCAAGAAATATTCAGCTTCTCATGTAGAAAGATATAACAGAAATTGCATTCTTCGATGCACATCCATAACAAGTCACGGATTTCCTGAGGATCAATTAGATAAAATTTTAGCAGAAGTCAATGCAGTTCAGTACCAAACTTTGCCATTCTGTACAGTTACCAAGTAAAGCTTCTAATCTCATTGCTATTGTTCATCGAACTTCTTTTATTGCTCCTTTGCATGTGGCCCGAGGCAGCAGGGTGATGACAGGAGCCAGGAAGGCCAAAATAGAAGAAACAGAAGACAAAATGATGCCAAACATCATCAATCAAATGAAGGACAAGTTCTTTAAAAAAGAATCAAGGCCCCATGTTGGTTCTTTTGCCACTTAACTCCCCTCATTCATATCTTTCATCTTGTATTTTACACGTTTCGTACAGAAATTTGTCGGGTGCGCAATATAATGTAAAAGGGATCTACGCAGAGCCCAAAGGGAAACAAATATCTACTACGGGCATTTTTCCAGGAAGCATGTAATGTAAGTCATGAATTAATTTTAAATAGCAGTGTGTAAATTCAGAAATATCAACTTAACTCTTGAGCAGAATACATGTAATGTGCCTGAAGTTAATAGACAAGATAAATAAATACCCTTTTCAGCCCAAACACCTGAAAATCATGCAAATTTGTTTTGTTCTAACTTTGAACCATGAAGGTTTTTGGGTGACAATCATCTTACCATCAATGCTCAAGAACAGTAAAAAAATTCTGAACCTTCAACTACCGGGACACTGCCTGGTTTTTACTACATATATAGATGCCAGAATTAAAAGATTGCAAAAGAAAGGGCAGCTAAAAAATGACAAAGTAAATTCAAGAAGAATCTAACATGACAAACAACAGATAAAAAAAGTATTGTTATATGCTTGACAATGAAGGCATAACTTCATGCAGTTGAAGCATGATCCGCACAACCGTTATTTTTGTTCCTAACTCCAGAAACAAGATATCTACTAATGCAAGTGAACACTCTCATGCAAATCAACGAAAAACTGTTCAAAATAACAACAGGAGTAAAAGAACAGTAGTGAACACTCTCGGGAAGATTAATTTGTTATGATTAAATAATGTTTAATATGATGCACAGAGAAACAAAAGCAATATAACAACAAGAAAAACAGCAGGATTATTATAACAGTAGAAACATCCAGCAATCTACAGGCAAATGAATATAGTAAAGAAAACACATCCAACTCTATGCAGATATGCAAGTAAATAACCTGGAGATCCTTCATAGGGTTCCAGTCATGCTCCACAAAAACCAGTGTATCAGCTGATGTAAGATTCAATCCAAGTCCACCAACTGCAAATAACACAAATCAGTAACTTCCAAGCGAGTGGTAAGCAGAGCCATCTAGCCGCAAAAGACTGGTAAACGAGAGAAGCTAGCATATCATGAGCATACTTACCATGAGTGGTAAGCAGCAGAACATCAATTGTCGGATCGGAGTTGAATGCTTTTACAATTTCATATCGCTTTTCTGGTTCAACAGAGCCATCTAGCCGCAAGTATGTCACGCTGTTGCATAAAACAATCATGCATGCTTGTCAAGATTAGGAACACAATATCAAAGTTGAAGCACCAATCATATAAAACCATAAATAACAATTCAAAATATCACACTACTATATCATCAATGATAACCACGTCCCTGCATTATCTCGACTTGGATTATATATCTCAGATGGAAAAGTAACATGCCAAAAAGAGCACAAACTAAAATATAAATAATGCACAAGGGAAAAATGCAAAGGGATATATCAATGTTTAAGAGCAATAGTTAGGAATTTCTGCCCCACCTTAATGATTTGGCTTAATTTTTAATTAGACTGATTATGATAAAAAAAGCACCCAGTTCATGTGCAAATGGGCTTCGTTAGAAACCACATATAGAATTGGTGTTTTTCTCTAGATACTTGCTCCAATATCATCTCAAGAATTTTGCCATTATTTTATTAAAACCTGTACTTGGTTTGAATTTTGATAAAGATGTGTACTGTATAAGAAATAGATCTAGGATGAGTTCAAAGCCATTAACAGTTCAACCAGATTTTAACCCACGATTTGGTAGCAACAAATTACTACATGATAGGCAATGTAAATATTAAAAAAAGGATTATTTATGATTCTATATTTATTCAGAGGAATTATTACCTAACCATACATCAGTAAAAGAAATTAATTACTGTCAATGTCAGAGTAAATAAATACAACTTACTGTAACATGCAAATAGTTTCAATTAAAAAAAAGATCATATCTCGGTGATAGTGCATGCTAAGCATCAAATCTCTTGTTCTAGCCACCGACAAGAACAGGAAGATGATTGATCCTTTAATACAGATTGTTAGGTCACACTTTACTGTTCAAGCAGTCAAATAACAGGATTAGCAAATGTAAACTCTAAAATCATAGTACCACAGACAGCATCCCTTCCTACATGCTTATCCATCTTTTAGTCTGATGAGTCATTACGGAAATTATATCTAATCTTCTACCAGAAATACTTTTCCTGCAAACTAAGATAGCAATTCACCCCGATAGCATGTTTGTCTTTTAAGCACACAACTGAACATTTACATGACATAAACAGAAGCATTAAATTCAGATGCATCACAATTTAAAGTGCAGCCTTTCCTCTTCCAGGACTGCTTCTCAACCCAGGTTTATCAAGCACAAAAAGGAGGCATTTTGGTTCTACAGATTCCTCTCCATCGTCTATAACCATGTATAAACCCTGGATATTGGACCGACGACACGAGGAATGACGCACTAGATTTAGAACCATCCAAGATTTAGTACATTACAGAAGCAATAAATCAAGATGCATCAGAATAATTTAGAACAATTTAAGCACATTTGAGATATGCATATCTGTAGCTAAAATTATAGCATGACTCAAGGGCTTTGTTTTGACCAAGGTGACTGAGGTTTAAATCATAAAAATAAAATATATTCTTGCAGGGGCAAAGGTGTATAGCGTAAACCCTCCTGGTTCCTGTATTAATAAGAGCCTCATACACAGGCCATTCTTGTTTTACTTGCCGTAAAAAGTTATATGAAGTAAAAGGCCAAGAATTATATGAAAAATCTCAACATGTATGTCTGCCAACTAACCATGGCCACAATATCACTCAAGTATTGATTGAAATAGTATTGCAAATCCAAAATATCCACACTTAGGTAGCAAATCAATAAGATTTTTAAACCAAACTCACCTCTTCATGTGGGACCGAAAAAGATCCTTCTCAATGATATCCAGAAAAGACTGCAGGTAACATGATTTAGTAAATAAAGAACAAAAGCAAGATAAATTATCAGACAAAAATTTGAAGAAATCCCAAAGTTATTTGGAAAATAAAAATTACCTTGTGTTGAGCAAAAATTAGAACTCGATGCTGTCCAACTGTTAGGGCATCATCACAACTTGATGCATCTAATCCTATTCCACACTCTTCAAGTATCTCTTGAAGAGCAACCAATTTAGGTGAATGGTGAAGTTCATGGAGCTCACGACGAAAATCTGTACAGCCAGGAATAACCTCCGATAGAAGAGACACAAAAAAGTCGTGTGGTTTTTCACCAATAGCAAGCAATGGGTGACTACAAAGTTTTAGTAGATACTGCATTGCCTGCATGTAAGAATTAGGTATTCAACATTAAATAAAATAATAGCATTAAGGTTTAATCACCAAAAAATTCCAACTACAGTACCTGAAAGACATGAGAAGTTGCTTTTGAAGCTGTAGTTTCTGCAGACTCGTGTTCTTTGACCAAACATGATATTTCCTTTTTAGCATTTGAAAAAGAAAAATGTTCATACAGTTTTAGTTGAACAGGACTCAGATCACAGTATCTATCCTGAACAATTTTCTCTGGAAGATCATGTAAGACTTCATCTTTAGTTCGACGGAGGAGGAATGGCATAACCTATAATGCCAAAACATCACAAATGACATATATATGATTAATAGATGCCTCTATACCAGAATTATATTAGTAGCTAGGATTGACCTGCTTATGCAAAGCTTCCATGGCAAGAGCTCCTGCTTCAGCATCCTTAGCAGAACATTTTGGATCTTTTGCAGCCAACAATGGTTTCCCATAGGTCGTTTGGAACTGTATATGCCATCTCATGATTAGTGACAACTAAAGTAACTCTATTTAGCAAAAGTAACTAGTGAATGCTGTCAACATTGATTTTGTCATACAGAATGGGAAGAAGTTACAATATAGCAATATAGAAGTAGTAAGCAAATTATCAGTTTGTTAAATATGACAACCAAATCATCAGTCACAATTGTTTTCACTTATTGTTTGTATAAGTAACAAATTATCAGTAGTAAGCCTTTCATTTGACAGATTTCATTTCGTTCAACACACTTCCATTTGTGCAAGTAGAAAATTCCATCTGAATAACCAGGTCAAATTCCATCTGAATTTGGGTGGTTGCCCCTTACTTTCTCCTAGTAATTATAGATCATCTGATCATTAGTTTTGATGAAGACTGATAAAGCCAGGTCTAATTTTCGTAAACCATACCAAGTGGTTAGGATTGTGATGCAGTCAATTGATGAACCAATTTCAAGGTATGGTAGAGAATAAAGACTGACTTTTGCTAGATAAAGAACCTAAAAGCCACACTAGTGCCCATTATGGTTTCATTTTGAGAACAAATTTGAAGAGAAGGCAATGGTGATTTCAATGCTATCGAAGAGTGAAATTTAATGCAACAAATGAAACCATAAAGATAGAAGATCAGGTGGCAGGTAGCCAGTAAATACTAGCTAGTAGTCTTTAAGGAACAAAAATTATTCAGCTGGACTCAAAAAATGACAAGAAGACACAGCAAAACCTACAGGTTTTACGATGGACCAAGGCTCCAAGCCCTTGATCACCAGACTTAAAATCATTTTGTCCAGAGACTAAAATTTGTGATTTGGGTGAAAAAGGCAGATGGCATTGTCATTAAGGACCATAAAACTAATAACATAAACAACACATGAATCAAGCTGCTCTTGTTGTTTCATATCCGTTGGAACGTTCAATGCATCTCAAGTATATCATGCAATGAAACAATCATCATAAAAAGGTTTCAAATTAACGACAAAAACAACACATGGATCAAGCTGCTCTTATCGTCTCGTATCCGTCAAAGGTTCAGTGCATCTCTAGTATATCATGCAATGAAACAAAACATCATAAAAAGGTTTCAAATACCATTCAAAACAGAACCGGAGCATATAGATAACTGAAACTGGTATCAGACAGTAATCAAAACCCTACTATCAACTAGGACTTATCCTAATGTTTGGTTAGCCTCTTCCAGTTGAAGAGGTTCTTGTCGCCAAATCATTGTGGAGGTGGTTTAATTCCCCCAGTGAGGGATAAACCTGATCCATTATTTTTCGATAAAAAACAAGAAATTAAACAAGACAGGCATACCGTTGTTGCAAAGAATAATTTCCATGCCAAAATTAAAAACAAACCTGTCTCTCTGTCCCAAGAAACCCAGGCATTAAGAAGTCAAAGAGAGACCAAAGCTCTAAGACATTATTCTGCATAGTCCAGAAAAGAAATATACAGTCAATTATAAGTAAAAGTTCTGAGGTAAATATTTTCTAGCAAGTTCTTTAATGAAACAAAAACTCAAGCTGACATCAACGAGCTTACCTGGATAGGAGTACCACTCAAGATAAGACGGTGCTCAGCTTTCAACTGTTTCACAGCATTTGTTATTTTAGATTTTGAATTCTTAATTATATGTCCCTCATCCAAAATACAATAATTCCATGCAAGTTTTCCAAGGATATCAATATCTTTACGAACAATATCATATGATGTTATGATCACATTGCACCTATCAAACTGACCACGAAGCAACATCCTTGCTTGAGTAGAACCAACATATTGAAGAGTAATCATAATAGAATTGTCAATATATTTTTCTATCTCATACGCCCAGTGTCCAACTAACGTGGACGGGCAGATAATCAGAGATTGAAGGTCCTTGCAATCAATGGAAGCACGTCGTTCCACAATATCAGAAGCTACTATTGCTGATGCCTGAAGTGTTTTACCTAGCCCCATGTCATCACAAAGAATTCCATGCAGCTTGAACCGTTTTAAGAAAGCTAACCAGTTGATCCCTTCTTGTTGGTACCTGCACTTAACCAGTCACAAATGATAGCTAATGGCAAGACAAATAGCAAAACTAAAATAATGTGACTTCAAAATCAAAACAAGAAATGAATAGAATATGGATATTACATTTTCAACAGATCACCATTTTGATTTTTTACCATCCAAAAAGATTTTTCCAAATCTTTAAGGGCAAGATGGGCAAAACCATCCTCCTTCAAATAGCAAAACTAAAATAATGTGACTTCAAAATCAAAACAATAAATGAATAGGATATGGATATTGCATTTTCAACAGATCACCATTTTCATTTTTTATCATCCAAAATGATTTTTCCAAATATTTAAGTAGAGGGCCTGATGGGCAAAACCATCCTCCTTCCTCCAAGAAGTAAAATATCATGTAAGTTACCAGCATGCAGGAGTCTCTACTTTATAGGCTTCCGAAGTATATTCAGTCAAGCCATAATGCAATCCTCCCTATTCAGCAAATTATAATATATGCAACTTACAAAACTAACAATAACTCAAAATTCCATAGTTTTAGATAATAATTGATTGAAAGGCCTTAAAAATAAAATATTCTAAGCCACGCCTTCTTTCTTACCCATCTTCCATCTAATTATGTAGCTTGACTTATAAATAAAAACGAACCTAAAGTGAAATGGAAGCATGAGATGGTAGACATAGGACCTACAGGAGCTCAGTTCAGGTAAGACAGTTGATGAAATAAGTGCTTCAGTGTCACATCATTAATTATAATGGATTATTATTATATATAATAGATTTTCTTTGTATTTATATGATATCTTGCTTGGCTTTCTCCTTCTATTAAGCTCATCATTACATGAAAAATCCAAACATGCAACAATGTCAAGGCCCAAGGTTTCTGAAATGGAGCATTGCATTGAGCTAGAACTACAATGCAAACACAAGAAAACAGTTAACAGCAGCTTGATGCTTCAATTAGATAAATTTGTGACTAGGACTTCACTGATGAGAAACGAGAAGATAACTGGTCAAAAAAAATACGAGAAGATGTATAAATAGATAGAAGACATATTCCCAACATATAGTCATGTATCAACCACATCAGGATCCATAAGATAGGCTCCCTAGTGTACATGACTCCCACCTAGAGAGGGCCAATGTACCCAACCTTCCCCTACAAGAAGACAGCCAGATCCATAACTCGAACACTGGTGCTCAGGTTGCAAAAGAACAAACTAACTAAAGAACAAATTGAAATGAACATACTACCCATCAAAGGTTGAAATAATGTTAGTATGAAAAGAGAGCTTTTTTGAGTTAAGAAACCTCACGAACCTGGGCAATTAAATGCCATAACAAAGTACAAACTACCTCATCAGTTAAAAGTAACCACTTTATAAAGTGGAAATGAGCAGATAGATATAATTATCCATTGTAAATTATGTTATAACCATCCAAAAAATTCCACAATACATGATAACAGCATTAACTGAATAAGAAAAGATAGTTCTAAAGAATGCATCGGTAAAGCACTTATAAGATGGATTCTTGATCATAACAATTTGATGAGTGTTCTAGTCACATCTCACAAATTTAAAAGAACTATTTAAGTACCCATGTTGCTTGAGTTATTACACAACTCAAATATTCTATTGATGTTTATGAACAAATAAATTGGTCCTTAAGAACTTCAACAACATAGCATGGTCAATTGAACAACTAGAGTAACATATTACTGATGTTTAAGAACCAACAATTTAGTTTAAAGCATTTCAAATGGGGGACCCCATGGTGACTTATGAATATCATGATACATTTAAAATAATAAATTTCTAGACAATAGCTACAGTAAAAAAATACTACCATTTAAAAGAATACACAGAGTATAGCTTATGAAAAGGTGAATTTTTTTATTCTCATGAAGCAACTATCTTGGCATACTATGTGACATTTTATTTCACTCGTGACTGTTGTTAGTTAAATTGTAGGAGCACCCTGTTTAAATATAATCTATTTCAGTTTGTGGTTCAGTTCACCTCCACCCTTTTGACACAAACAATTTAAAATTATTTATTGTTTCTCTCATTTTCCCTTCTAATTTCCTAATTTCTTGCTTTCAAGGTTGCATATAAACATTTATCATGAAATTGGAAACTCTCAAGTGAAATGACTACTTGCATTTACTCTAATGACTGATGTTGGTTCTTTGAAGCATATAACAAAGCGTTTGCATGTCTTGCATGCACACTCTCTAACTGCTGTGATAGAGTTGAACCACAAGTAAAGAAGCATGGGGTACCAATCCTACACAAACCATGAACAGACAAATGTATAGATATATGGCACATGCATGCATATGCTCCTTGAGTTGGAATACCATACTAATCTGCAGATGTAGAGTGCATCTAATAAATATTTATTTTAGGTTTTCTGGCCCATTCTAAGCACCAAATATGCGACAAGCAAGGTACAGCAAACACTAGCCTCAAACTCCAAACTATATATCCATATCATGTGGGTTTTAAGTCACTGGACTAGAATCTTGTATGATTTGAAATAACTGGTAATATATGGATGATGCAATATTAGCTAGTTTATTTAACAGTAACATGTATGATCTGAAACAACTTGCAATATGTATGGCTGATGCAACATTAGCTAGTTTTTTACAAGTAACATGTATAAGGCTCTATAGAGAACAAACAGAAGTAAAGATACAGACCTCCTTATTGATACACTGAGATCAATTGGGAGTTTGTAATCATCAATATGAGAATTGTCAAGAAGCTGTTCTAAAAACTGTGCATCTTCTGCATTCCTTGATAAACTCTCACTTAGTCCAACTGGCGAAGGGAGTCCTCTAGCTAATGGAAGTAGAGGTACAAGGGCAGCAAAGCTATGTGTTACAGTCTGTCTGACAGCATGATCGCAATCACCCATACACCGCAAAAGAGGAACCACAAGCAAAGGAGCATAAGGTACCAACGCCACACCCAAACCCTGAACAAGCAAATGCACAAGCATTCCAGCTCCCTGTCTTGCATGGACAGATGTTGAATCTGACAGCATGGGAATGACATTCTCAATGACAGCTCCCATCACACTACTTTCCATTGACTTTGCCATGGAGGTGATACATCGTGAAGCAGCTAATCTTACAGCAACATGATGGTGGCAGACACACCAAAGAATGCTCGGAAGTAGAGTGAGCAACTGTCTTAATAAGTCGTTCAACACAGGTGCAATAGAGCGGATCAACTACATAAAAGAAGCAAATGTAAACAGACTATACATGGAGAACATGTCTAACTGTACATCGTTTAATAGATGTGAGATTAATAATATACAAAGTCTTAGATTTTTTCCTTATTTAAGAGTACATCTATGGCAACCCAGGAGCAGCGGCACCTGCTCTTCGTCACCCATTGGGCAACTATGATAGCATCTAATGTCAGTAGTTGCAAAATAAAAAAAGTTGCACTACTCATAAGAGTTTTAAGAAAAGGGTCGTTCAGAAAAACAACAGAAGGAAACAGAAAATTGCACACACACAACATTAACATAAACAATTACGTTGCAGCCATCTAATAGTCAGAATCACTCTGGTGCCCACACCAAACATTCAATTACCATATACGAAATAGCATTTGCAATCATAAAAGGTCTAGCCAACGAATTTACAAGGAACTATGTGGTCAAATTTCTCAAGGTTCATCATATCGTGGCATACAGCCATGTACAGACGATAAATATCGATCCGACAAGGGACCGGCATGGGTGGCATATACCGATTTGTTGGTATGCTCCATCATACCATGTGTCGATACATCGGTATAGTTCGGTATGTATCCTACCGACGGTCGATCGATACACTGGTATGGACCGATAAAGTGAACCATGAAATTACTAATTTTAAAGGTAGAAATAAAGGTAGCTCTAATAAAAAACTCTAATAAGAGCACAAAAATTGCTGATGTTTCATCACTAGTTAGAACTTTGATGGTGCATATTAGTATTTCATACGTTGAAGTCATACAAATACCAAATTAAAATTAAATTCACTAGTAAAAGTTATGCAAATACAACATCAGAATTGATCAAATCAGACCCAGATCTAAAAGAATTATTTATGGATATTCTAACAAAAATTATTTTTTTCCTGCAATGATGATGTGTGTACATAGAGCAGACTGTCTTTCAAGATTACAATTTTTTAAAAAATATGGATCATTTAGAAATGTAATAATATACATCAAGGACTCGCCGTAACACTGTTCTCAGAATATACTAACAAACACTGCTATTTTCCAAACAAATGAAAAGAAAAATATCTCAATGTCATAAGAAACTGACTATAAACAATCACGGCAATATAGCAAAAGAAGATGGCAAAATAGTTGTTCCAAGTGCAACAGACTAGCCAGTACTAAACAGAATAGACCAATAGCTGATATAAGCCTCACAGATGCAAGCCTTCATAAAACCAGAGTGTGCATATAAATACAATTAACCAAAAGCAAGAGCAACAAAAAAAGGAAGGTGACAACATTTTTCCAAAAAAAAGGGCTCAATTACAAGAAATAGTACAAAATTATATATAATTTATTATTCCACAAATATTTTCATTTTAAAAAAATATGTTCTTGACAAAAGATCTACTCCATGCAATATATTATAATCAAGTTCTGTGACTTGTAATACCCTATATGTAAAACTTGGTATTCTACAAATTGAGTTCTCTGACATGTAGTATACTAAAATTAACATTTGCAATAAATAATGCTTGAGAATACAAGAAAAAACATAAATGTCTGATTCAAAAGAGAATACAAGAAAAAACCTGAATATTGTTTATCAGTGTCTGTGGATCATTATCCTTAGAAATGTTTGCCATCCGCTGGTCATCTGTCGAAATTAGACCTCCTCCTGGAGATGCAGGTTTCAGAACCTCAGTAATGCAATCCCAGATCTTAGGAAGCTTCTCAAACAGTGAAGCTCCAAATTTTTCACATAAATGCTTCAGTGCCATTTCCGATCCACGCCTGCTCAAAAAGCCTTCAACAATTGACTTGTCTTCTCCAGACGATAGCATATGAAGTTTAGACTTTTCAACATTAGCTGCCTTTCCAAAGGAAAACAAATTTTGATCATCAATAACATCCAGAGAGTTCATGGTAGCAGCTTGGGGTGTCTCAGATGTATCTGCACATGTCAAGCTGCAAAGGTTCTTAATTAATTTGTCATTTGGACTAGGCTTTCTCCCAATACAATGAAAAATCAACTCGGCAAGTGCTTCTGCAGCTTTTTGTTGTAAGATTTCCTCCTACATAAATTTCATATTAGTATAGAATATATAACTTGTTGGTCATAATATTTGAGTACCAACCTGCTCTCTTTTGACAGCAGCCATTAAAGGCAAAATAATTGGGTTAAGCTTGGAAGGTAATTCTGACATCCAGACCACTGCAGCAGCAACTAAAGCCGTTACTGTAACATGCAAGTTGTTCTGCAAACAGGTTCTTAGTAAGTAACAGCATGGGATATGAAGACGTAAACGACAGTGCACCTTTTGAACTAAAATTCAGATTGCAACAAATTTAAAATAGTTAGCTTATATGATGAAATTTTTTTTAACTTATGGCAGGTCAAAGTAGAGCAGAAAATGACGAATAAAAGAAACTGTTCCATGCACCTGAACACATTTTAAGTATGCTGATGTTGACAGGAGCTGTTGTTTTGATGACTCTATGTCATCCACAATATGCTTTTCCACATTTTCAACAACAGTTGATTCGATGGGTAGTGAAAGATTTGAAGCAAAGTTAATCGCTTCATCAACAGTTAGTGATTTTAGATTGAACTTGATGCTTGATATATAGTCCTTAAATATACCAATAGATTCAACTAAATGGAACAAGTGACTGGCTTCATTACGCATCTTAGTATACGTCCTTGAAAGTTCAGCATAAGGTTCACGTGAGCCTTTAGTCGGAAATGAAGGATCAGAGCACGATAATAGATCTAGCAGCCACTGTTTCACATTGTCCAAAAGCCCAACAAATACTCCTTCGGTTGTATTCCTGCTTTTAAGCTCTTTAAACCAAGCAACAAAAACCATTGAAGCCACCTGAGACATATGCATTCTTTTCAGTAAAGCAAACATCGGGGTTAACATAGCTAAAATGGAAAGGGCAACTACAGAGATCTCCAAAAGAAACAAAGATGAGGAAAATTGATGAACCTTTACCTGTCTTTGGACTCCCGAAGAAGAGATAAGATCATTCCACAGTGAATCAATAACAACTTGCAGAGAGGCTTCAGGCATCTTAGATGCAAAAATACCCAAGGATGTTGCTGTAATAACTCTTGTATGAATCACAGATTTTTCACTGTCTGCACCTATAATTATCTTAGGGACACTTATGGAAACATCAAAACTTTTGTCCTGCGTAATATTTTCTTTAACAGATCCTTCAAGCATAATAGCTTTCATTTTAGCAGCTCTAAACTGGCTTTTGCGAGGAAGAGCAACTGGCCAAAACAATTTTGAGGCATCCAAAGCAGAGCCATATGGAGTGGTTGCAACCTGGATCCAGGATAAATAGTACAACTTTCCAGCCACCTCAAGATCCTGCTCTGGGCACTGAAATAAAACTTGTGTCAAATTACAGGTTCACCAGTTCACTGACAACCAAACCAATATACAACACATTGCTATTTACAAAATAACCTGAAGCAAAAGCCGCCACACTCTTTCTGATGAGCAAAGAATATCATCATTTGACTCCAACAGCATATTCTGGAAAACTATCCGCAATGCATCACCTAACACTGAAGTGGGCCAAAACCTAGTTGCCATAGACTCAGAACTTCTCGTAAAACCAACTTCAAGTAGCCGTTCCTGCATAAGATTCAGACACTTGAACGAGTTGAAATAGAAACCAGTTACTGCAAAAAAAAAAAAGGGCAAAACAAATAGGCAATAATGGAGATCAGCATGCTTATATACCGGCACAAAAGTGACAGGAAGAAAGAGCATCAACGAATCAACCAAAGTATGCCAGTTTTAAAAAATTGAAAAGCAACTGGGATCTACAATTGAAATATGTACCAATGTGCGGATGGCAGAATGACGAACTGAAGTAATACTGTGTCTCATAAATGGCCATAACCTGGGTGTTAGAGTGGACAACATATACGGATTTTCCCTACTCTTGGTACTATCTCCCTGCTCCTCAAGAGATACTTCATTAAGATCAATTTCCTGCTTCCCAACCATATTCAGCTTATCCACCATCTTCGGAACCATTGCTGGCTGAGAATATATCTCTGCCAACAAATTCATCACACTACAACAGGAGCAATTATAAGAAAATTGATCCAAGATAAACATTTGAAACAGTTAAGTGAACAAAAGACAACTCTTTTACTTAACCTGAAACAAAAACAACGAAATTCCAAAATGTCAAGCAGCTAAATAAAGTTTGTGCTTCACTGAATGAAATAGCAAAAGGTGGTCAAGTATATAGACACCGAAGTAACATGGCTCACCAATGGCAATAATTCTTGCAAATTGTTACACGACATACTTTCAAAGTAAATATTTTGCCATCAAATGTAAATGCAGAGAGCTGCGGAGTGACATGCATTTTTAAGATATAGCACAATCATTTTCCATGAGGCAGTATTGCTGATAAAGAGAACATAATGCGAGTGCAATACCTACTGGTAGAAGGGCTGAGGTCATCCAAGTCAAGCAAAATATCCCAAAGCAACATAACAATCGAATGCAAAATTTGGTCATCAAGGGATGTGATAGCAGCAGCAGTTGGTATTAAGGCTTCAGCAGCAACAGCTCTAACATCATCATCTGGATCCTCTAGCCCAGCTTTGCAGGCAGGCAGAACATAATCTAGCAAATCCACAATCATTTCCTAAAACCAGAAAATAATAGTTGTAACTTGTAAGATAAAACAATATCAGCCTTATGTTTCAGAAACAAACATTAAAACTCATGGGAGGCTAAACATTTAGTAGAAATCAAACATGGTAAATCTTTTGTCATGAAACTTCTCATTCAGTCAGTATAGCTAAAGAAGCGAAATAGCAAACTAGAACACAAATCTTAGATACCCAAAAAAGAATTTCAATCATAAAATATATTGATAGCTTAAATAAATTCATGAACTAAGTCCAGCGTCATCCCTATAAAGAGATGAGCTTTTTAATAGACAAATTCGTTTTTATTTTTAATTAACAAAATGTTCATATAAATGCTCCTATCTTACTGCCAGAGACATGAAGCAAAGATGACCTTAAATCGTCTTAAAACAAACTTTAAAATTTGATATTAATGATACTCCACAGCCATCTCTTCAACTTTGTATATTCAGTAGTTTCTAACGGATTTCTCCATATCTCTAATTTGGTGTATATTCCAGTCAAAACAATATCACAAAACCTATATCATGAGACTTCATTTCGAATATATCTAGTAAGTACATCAGTTACAAGTGGAAGGAGCAAGGAGTAATCCTAGAGTAATTGGAAGCTTGCCTGAACCTTACTGCCCCTACACTAGAACTGCTGCAGCATCATGCATATCTTTGTTACATTTATAGTTCTAACAAAAAGTACCAGAACATTTTTTCTCTTTGGTTAATCAAGAAATGTATTGGTTATTAAGAGCCTGTGCAACTCTAAATACATCCCTTGTTATAACAAAAAGTACCAGAGCACGTTATTAGGAACTGTGTTATCATTTCATGTTTGATTTATATCTTCACTAAAGAACTAAAAGAATATAATCACTTCTTAAAATGAATATACTAGTAGAATAGTGAAGTTCCATACTCAGGACCATACCGGACGAACAGCTACTAAGTATTTTATCCCAAGAAGGCTTCCATGACGAACTTCCCATTCTTGCCTGCACTGAAAAGAAAGAAGATTCATAATAAGAGGGGATAATCATTTCCTACAGGTTAAATTTCAGTCATATGTCAGAAGGCATGTCATGACATGATGCAGACCTGCATTTGGAGTAAGATTTTGAGTGTGTCGAGAACAAGCAAAGGTTGCATGTACTTGAGCACAGCACCAAGGGCTTGAGCGCAAGTTTCACGAACAGGAGCTACAACTTGGTCAGAAACATAATCACCAAAGCTACAAACAAAAATTAAGATAAGAAAATAATTAAGCAAACCAAGAAATTTTCAATGTGCATCTTTTGTGAAAAAAAAATAATCATGGACTTGGAGCACATGACTCCCCAAGTTTCTCATCACTTACCGATCTAAAGAAAGCACACACAGAAATCGAATAGCATAGTCTTGCAGAAGTTCCCAGTTCTTAGTCCATGAATGTCTAGCAAGTTTTATCAACTTCACTACTTTGGAACTTTCAGGAAGATTTGCTAGAAAACCCATTGTTGACACAGAGTTACAGTTCTCAAAGACAAATTTGGGTGGTGCATCATCCTCCCTTTTCAACTCGGAGCTGAAGCCATCAGTACATGGATCTAATTTCACCTTAACATGACTAATGTCAACCTTATTGTTTACAGCTGTAGAATTTGTCTCCGAAGGACAACCATCCACACTCGTGTAAGTGCCATCTTCCATTTGCTTGTCTGAGCATCCAATTCCATCATGTGAATGACACAATTCATTCTCAACCTTTGGTTTCTTTAATTCTGGTTCAGATTCACTCAGACTGTATTGCATATTTAGATCGATATCCCTAACCCTTTTTGTTGAATCTATGGGGATCTTTTCATCAGAAGCAACTACAAAGGGATCTTCCAAGCTCAGATCAGGGAAGTAGACACCAGCACAGGATCCATGATGGGTTAAAATTTCTCTCAGAGCCATCATTGCCCCATGGCGAACTTCCCAAACTGTTAGTCAACACAAGTCAGACAATGTTGCATATTAAATTAGAGTAAAACGTTTGAAAAATGAAATTTAACTATGAAGAGGAGGGACAATTACTAGGATCGAATATATCATGAACAAGCTGCTCCACATAGTGATGAAATGGCCACCTCCCATTCTGATCATTTTCACTGCTATCTTCATCTAGAATAGTATCTGCCAAGTCCTGCAGATTAGAAAATGATTTGACACTATCAGAATTCAGAACTTCAGAAGTTATAGAAGATGTGTACTTGTGTAAAATTGTTCTTACTAGAATGAATACTATTCTGTATAAGCAAAATGAACGCAACGGGGTTTATCTTACAATTTCACCAAATCAATTAGTATCAAGTAGGCAAATGTCAAAAGGTAGAAATGAGAGAGACAGAAGCTTAGCAGCTATAGACAGCAGGGTTTTTAATTTCGTACCATACTGCCTGGTATGGGCGGTACGTACTAGTCCACCAACCTATCGGCACGTAGACCGCCTGCTACCAGTACGATTCTTCTTCCTAGGTCTCGGAGTCGGGATACAGACCCCAACATTTCGATCCTAAGAGAGGAGCAGGAGAGTGAGGGGGAGGGATGGGGTTGTGCGTCTTGAGGCCGGACAAGTGCGTGGGAGGGCGGTGGAGCTTGACGAGAGGGACGCGACGACGACAGAGGAGGGCGACCACAAGTGGTGAGCGTCAACACGAAAGGTGATGAAGAGGATCAACGGGGCCCAGGGGTCGAGGTCAATCCCACATCTTACAGCAACCCCACGTTCCAAGGTGATGGCTCGTTATCAACGCGTGGAGACCATCGGGCCACGCATGGTGAGATCCATTGCTTGGGGGTCTCAGGTCCTGACTAATCCTGTCAAGCCAACTAACTCGCATCCGACGGCCATTGTGGTTGAACCAACCTATTCTCACCGAAAGTGGTCTTTGATTACCACCTATGCCCTGACTCACTCGCTATAAATACCACGCTGGAGTTGAGCTGTGTTTTCCAAACTTGAGAGTCGGAAAGCCCTCTTCTCTAGAACTAATATCTTGATAAGATCGAGATGTTAGCGAGAAGAAGCTTACCTTTAGATCGATTATAGTTTATACTGCTGCAATCGCACGCAATTTGACAGAATATTGCAAACTCAGAGTCTGCATTTGAAATACACAGCCTATCGGTATGCCTTGGTGTACCGCTCGGTATGTCGGTACAATGCGAAATTAAAAACCTTGATAAACAACATTTCAGACAATAGAACTGAATGCTTTGAACCATATCTATCAAACCAACATCAGATCTAAAATCCATTTTCTTCTTTGCTTAATCACCCCATCTATAAAGCTCAAATTAGATCAAGATTGGTATCTCTCATACCAACATCTGGTGATGGTGGCCAATCTTGATCTAATTCAAGGCATCAGAGATGGGGTGATGAAGCAACGAAGAAAATGGATTTTAGAGTCTTCCAAATATTTAAGTGACAAATGGTACAAGATCTAAATCATGTGCACAATCAAGCTATATTATTAGTTCCTCGTTCACTTCATTGTATACACCATTGAGCTTTGAATAAACTGATATGTTTAGTTCATTAAGAAGTACGAGTATTCAAATATCTTTTTGTTGATTCCAGTAAAGTCTTCTTCTTTTGTTACTTATTTTTTCCTTTTTTGTGTATGTGGATGATTGTTTGGGGTGAGGTTGGGGGGTAGGAAGGTAGACTATGTTACGTTTCTATACAAGAGTTGATCTATATAAAGACTTCAAGGGAACTTTCAAGAAAATAAAGAAAATAGTCCAACTCCAATCATACACAGTAGGCATCAATTAGCAACAACTGATAATCCGACAAGCAAAACATGTTAAAATGTCTACTACCTGAGAAACAATTTTACAGAGACAAAAGTGTGCGATCATTTTTCACTCTTTTTAGTGTCGGTAGCGAGGGTGTGATGTGAGCATTTTCCCAAATAGTCACATTCATAACTGTTCACCAAACTATTCCTAGTATTCCTGCTATGAATTCTTTCAAGCTTTTTCAAATACATCTAAACAATTCATATGTAAATTGGCTTGTCTTCCACTAGCTATTTTTTAGGACAATTTGAGCACCTATAATTACCCATGCCAACAAAAATCAACAGCTTGGCATCACCACCACAATCACTCATTCTCAAGTAAACCAAACTTCGAGATAGTCTATAACAAAAGTCATAATCACATAGCCAATATAGTATTGGGTATGGTGAGAGGGATTCATCTAGGGAAGAGCAACCATGAAATTGTGTACGAATCCAATCCAACATACCCATAAGGCTTTGAGAACAAGTTATAAGCATTCTACTTCTTTACAGGCATCGTGAAATTGAAATTTCAATGACAATTTCATAATATAAAAAGATGCATGAGTAGATGTAGAACATTTAGGTCCAATTTAAAAAATAAAAAAATTGTCTAAAAAAAGATTAAAAAATAGAAATAACATTACATATAGGAAAGAAAAATCGTCATCATTTGGAATACCTTATTGGAAAATGAAGTATCAGACCATGTCCCTTTGGAGTTTAGTGAATTTTGAGGATGCTTTGTGCCAAGCTCATCATCCTCAGATGAACACTTTATCTGATCTTTTGCATAGACTTTTGCCTTCCTCTTTAAAAGATTCAACTCTCTAGCACTTAACCTTTTCGGTCGATGGCTAGGAACCATGGTAGCAACTAGTTGTTGGATGTTTTGTCCAGATCGAGAAACCCAATATCCATTGTTTGATCCAATTCCACTCGAAGAACCTTTATGTGCCAAAAGGTCTTCATCCTTAATCACATCACTAACATCCATAAATTGCTCACAAAAATCTAGTCCTGCAATCAAATAAAAGTCAAAGAGAAGACATTAAGAACACACAGTGTATACAATACATAAAAGATGTATTGATTAAAAAAAGAGATGCAAGACAATGGAGGCCAAGCATATAAAAAATTTACCAGACTGAATAACAAAAACCAGTAACACCATTTAAATTTTATCCATGTGTTTCATTCTAGCAAACATCATAAAGAGCAATGTACAACAGACAGATAATTCAGATATGCTACTAATAACGAGGCCACTGGAGCAATGTAAAACACATGCTAAAGTCACCACCTAAAACCAATTGGAATTAAAGCGACACTCTTTTTTTTCTTCTAAAAACTAACCTCAAAAGCAAAATAATGCATATGTATGATACCACCCATCTTTAACTTTAAATACATTAAAATCTGTCAAACTTTTAGAGCACACAGGTGAGCGGGACAAGTTCATGAATCCTCATCAATCCTCAAAAGTCTCAGTTCTTTAAGAATTGACAATTCAATGACATGGAAACAACATAGAAAGAGGAAAGAAATCAACAAAAGCATAAGACTAGGGTGGCAAGATACAACCAACCCAAAACAGGTACAACAAAACCGACCCAAGCACAAAAATATGACCAGAAAACCAGGCCAAGAATTTGTTCCTAAAGAAAAGAGGACATAGTAAGCAGATGGTTTAAATGCCATAGAAAATGAATCATGAATACTGGATATTTCATCCAATGAACTTTTTTTAAGCCTCTCACAAAAATATGACCAGAAAACCAGGCCAAGAATTTGTTCCTAAAGAAAAGAGGACATAGTAAGCAGATGGTTTAAATGCCATAGAAAATGAATCATGAATACTGGATATTTCATCCAATGAACTTTTTTTAAGCCTCTCACAAAAATATGACCAGAAAACCAGGCCAAGAATTTGTTCCTAAAGAAAAGAGGTCAGAGTAAGCAGATGATTTAAATGCCATAGAAAATAAATCATGAATACTGGATATTTCATATGAACTTTTTTTAAGTCTCTCACAACCTTGACCAACTGTCTAGGAAAAATATTCTATCAATCTCTTCAAGTAGCAGCCAGCTTTCTAAAATCTTAGGGAGCAAATTCTTCTAGATCCCTTCCCCATCCCTCCAATGGCTGCTGAACCTTTCAACCAAGACTCTTCAATCTCCACTGATTGACGAGGTACTAAATATCAAGTAACATTACCCTTAAAAGCTTTTGTTTCACAAAAAAGAAACATGTCTGACCCAAGGTTTGACATACTTAAGCGTACCGCTCGGTACAGGTGGTATGTACTGATCTAACAGAGGACTGGTACAGATAGTATATCAGTACACAGCAGTATACTATGTGCTGGTACACTCGGTATAGCTCGGTACATACCGTACCAACAGCTGGTCGATACACCGGTACGGACTGGTAATGCGAACCATGGTCTGACCTAAGGACATCAATAATCGAATATCAATCGTCCCAGACATTTTCTTGTACATTATGAACTGCAAAAGGTTTCCATAGAAATGTTTGGAAAACACAGGCAACTGGACAAAACTTACCCACCTTTAATAACAAAAATGAATTTTCTTCACTATTGTAGTATTGACCACCCTCAAAACAAAACTAGACAAACAAAAATGCTACATAAAACTGAAGGCAACAATTATGTTTTTTCCCCTTCTTCTAAAAAAAGTGTGCTGAAATACCATCAGGTCTCATTAACAAAGATAATTGAAAATTAACAAAGAAAGCTATACATTCTTGTATATATACTAATTGTTAGCCAGATTTATTTTTCTTTTAGAAAAGGACATGTGCATATAAAAATATAAGGAACATCAAAGACAATAATCTCATGATGATAGAAAGGCTGAAGTTATGCTACCCAAACGACGACGAAGATTTTGCTTCTGATGAGCTAATCGTTCTGCAGGACTCTTGCTACTATCACTTGCAACATCAAATTCCTACAAATAAAATGTGGCAGATCAGTACTAATCTCAAGGAAACAACTATCATACATCAAGTCCAAGAGTTATGAAGAAGAAAAAATTGAAAGTGCATAGAAGATGCAACAGAAAAGACCGAGAAACCCCATATATTAAGATATCTAGTAATCTAAGGTGCAGCACATTAATAAGAATAGCATCCCAGTGTGTGAAAACTCCTGTCAACATGAACTTTACAGAATATGAGCAAATCAGTCTAACCTTCATATGAAAATACGTTGTTTCCATTGAAATACAAAGGCACTCAAAAAGACTTTCCTAAATGCACATTAAAAAAGCAGCATATAAAATGTTATGATGTTCCTTTCTCCAAAGGTGACCACATCTATCTCAGACCAACCTAGATCAGTATTGATCTAAAACTAGCTATCTTTGTATGAAAGATAGAACAGACCTGACTAGATACGTTGAGAGATGTGAAGCCATATGTAGCACCTTTGACTCTGATTTGAAATGACAGGGTGATACAGTAACAATTGCTTGATGATTTTGAAGACCAACGAGGACTTCTAAAACCAATAGGATAAGAAAAAAGCAGCTTAAGTTTTTCAGAAGGGTAAACCTACAGCTATCCTAAGGCATTCAAAAAGGGAATGCTTAAGGGGACTCATTAACACAATATCCAAGAGGACTAGGATAGAAGTTTCTAATTTTCATAAGTTTCAGACTAGTTCTCATCATTGATTCTAGTAAATATATTAGGGGCTCGCAAGTCCTATTGTGAGTTTAACTAGTGTCTATAAAGTATGAGTATAGTATACAGACAAGTAAATATAGCATTAAATTTATATTTGAAGAGTTCTAGAAGTCTTGGTGGGGTTTTTTGTGGGCGATGCAATAACATTACTATCGGATGTATATTTGGAGTGTCCTAGAAGTCTTAGTGGGTTTTACTGAAAGGTAACATGATATATTAAAAAAGGAAATGTATTTCCCACATATGAGTTGAGATATTATCTTTATCTTTCGTTTACTCTACCAGAGTTATCATGTGGATTCAACTCCTTTAGTTGGTAGTTTGACAGCTCTGCTGGCCTTGAAGCAGATAAGCCCTTAGGAAGGGTATATACTAACAAAAAGTTGTGGCCCTCAAAGAAAACAACTAATGAACATAGGTTGACACTGAAAATACGTATCATCAACACGGTATCTTAGATAAGGAGAAATATTTGCTACTTATATTATTTCAAAAAGTCTTTTGAGAATGACTCAAAAAATAAGGAACTACTCAGATAAAAACCTGCAAGAATTTATGATATGAGAAAATCTAAGTACTATAGAACTGATCTGGAATATGAAGCCAGCAGCTTAGGATCGATAAGACAGACTCAAGACTAGAATGATATACAGGAAAAGATGAGAAAAATAATAGAAATCCACTAATTATAATGAGGCCAAAATCATGTATAAAACTTTAATATATTCCCAGCACGATTTATTGACAGATCATTGTGCATTAACATGATAGCTTCTACAAAACAGTCTGATTGTCCACGACCACATGTAACTGGGCTCGTGATTATCATCTAACATGTTTACTTTTACCAGTTGACAACAAAAAGCTACTTCAAGGAGGTATAAATACAATAACAAATACAAAAGACCCTCAACTATGATTTGTTGCTTGTTTAGGGTGAAACTACTGGATGTATTAAAAAAGTATGCCTTGTGTTAAAGTAACATCTTAGAAACAAAATATAGTTAAGGTACCATTACCTGTCCACCTGATGCCAATAATGGAGAACCAAATTCCAACACCTTGTTAATGTCAAAACTGCCAAAGGATGAAAGAGATTACCTCCAAATGATCATAGATTAATCCATTTTTTAGGGAGGTAAGACAACATGAAGCATATTATATTCGCTGAAGAGAGCAACATTGTAAAATCATATTTACACACCACCTTTTAAAGGAGAGGCCTGCAGTGGGATTTGGGCACATATCAGAGACAGATGCTCCTACATCTTTACAGACATCAGAATATCCAGCTTCCATCAACTCCCCTTCTAGGGATTTTAGAAGCTCCTTTAGAGATGTGTGCCTTACATTCTCAGCTATCGATCCAATTGCATGAGCGGCAGCAACCCTTGTATCCCAGTTCCTACTGCGGAGATATTGAGAAACCTGCAATGACATTAAAATGTTACATATGGACATTATAATAATCAATGCAATGCTAGCCATCTCTTTATAAGGGTCGGTAATATAACAGTTAATAATTATTGCACTGCTAGCCGTGTCTTTAAAAGGGTGGTCAGCAATATAACAGTAAAACACAAACTCCATGTCAAAAATGCCGCAAATATTTTAGTATAAATGACCATTTATATACCTGACATCAAACCAACTAAAATCAACTTTCAGATCCCCCCTTTGAGAATAGGGCATCTGATAAAGGTTGTCATAAACTTTCGACATTCAAACTGAAGCCTTGTTCCTTCAGGTTAAAAATGACCACACAAACCCAAAAAAAAGTGCAGAATTGATAGGAAGGAAAAAAGCATGACCATTTGACCGGCAGTGATGCTAAAAGAATCCAAAATATATCACCAACATAGGAGCAACCCCAGATGAGGGATGAAGGCAAGAAGTCCAAACAAAGTGTCAAGCAACTTCTAAGATATCCAAGTTCAACTAATAGATAAACACAGGAATGCTAATGCAATAGGATAATAAAGAAGAATGGCCACATCACAACCTACTTAATTTACAAGGTCAACTAACAGCAAAGATGCATACTATCCCAGTCAACTACCAGCAAGTATAACAGTAAGGCACAAAGTCCAAGTCAATGTCATAGGTAACGAACCATAAATAATTGTGAACAAAGAAGATAGACAACAAACAAACGCATAAAATTCAACTTCCACCTCAAAATGAAGATAGACTCAAGAGGCTACTGAGGCTAAAGTTAAGCATGACATCGATAAGAAGCTTGGCTCAACAAAGAAGATATTACTGTTTCAATACCTAGTTGCAAAATAACAAAGATGTAAGCAAAGAAATTAAATTAAATTAAGAGGTAAGCAAAGAAACTTCAAACAACAAAGATGAGAACAACAAATCAATAGGATCTACCAGTTTTCAAATAATAAAGATGAGGATCTACCTATTTTAAAGCCAAAAAGTAAACAGACACAAGGCATCTAATATTTACATAGAAAATGCACAAAGGTGCATTAGGAATCAAAGAGAATTAGCAAGGAGAAGGTTGAGATTGTCAGGTCCAGAAGACATGACATGATGCCCCACTAAGAAAAGAGGGAGAAGAACAAAAAAAATCAGCCGGCCATAATAAATGCGAGGAAGAATCCATTAGCCTCTTGAAAATGCAAATAGTTGTTTCTCCATCCACAAAATCATCAATCATATTCCATATTGGGTAACCTAATTTAAGATGGAAAATTCTTAACCCAGCTTGCTCAAACTTCAGACGATGGTTTCTATGTTTGGCCAGGATAGGAACGTACTGGTCCAATGGCCTCTCGGGTCAGGAGCATGGACCACAGCACGCACCCTTTCAACATCTTTTTTAAGAGTTGACCCTCAACTCTAGAAAAAGTTTAGCAATATGTGCCAACCAACTATGTGTTGGTATGATGGCACAGACTGCTGGACCCATACAGGTCTGGTAACTGAAACATCACACCATGGTTAAAAGTTAAAACTGTAATAGCTCTACAGGGTAAATTTTAGATATAAAATATTTTAAATTTAAAATCAAGGTTCGTCATGTTGCAGCATACCGTTCGGTATGGACAATACATACCGATCCGATAGGGGGACCGATATGAGCGATACATCGGCATGCCCCCATGTACCATATATCAGTATGGCTCAGTACGAATCGGTAAGTACTATACCAACAGCTGGTTAGTACACCGGCACGGACTAGTAAGATGAACCATGTTTAAAATAGTATCGGGAAATACTGAAAGCAACAACAAGAACAAAAATAACATGAAGACGCACACAACAACAAAAGCAAATAGCATAATGCTAAAATTGTCATATTTAACCACACGACTATGATCTTGTTAGACATTTAGTCATGCAAACTTAAGAGCCTTACTAGCTTCCCATTGTTGAGTAAGCAAAAACAAAAAATAGTATAATTTACCTTCTGTATATCAAGCATGTACATACTCGAGATCCTAAGTTAAACTAGCAACTAAAAATAGCATACAGAAAGCTTTGGTTTAAAGAAGATACACAATCCAAGTCAAACTTGGACTAGAAAATTAGCAATCATAAAACAAGTAGAACATAGGAATTAGGAACAAAAGGTTAAAATGCTACCTTTTTTAGAAGGGAGTTCAAGTCTTGAGGATGTGACTTTGCAATATCTCCAATTTGCCGTGCGGCAGCAAATCTTGTTGCTTGAGTTGAACCAGCTAAGTTTTTGTTAAAGAATATTTGAAAAAACACCATAGAAGCTTAGGCAACAATTAGATGACAACAAGGTAAAAATTGTTTGATGTGTCAGGAAATGAACTAAAAGCAAAAGCCAAAGCAAGAACATGAACATGATCTCTAGATATGAAGAGGATACTATCCAATAAAGTGAGCAGGCGATGAAGACGTGATGAATGTTGAGCCATAAAGATGGCAAAATTGTAGATTCACTCATCCAAAATCTTCAGGAGAGCAAGATATTATGTCCTTAGTCAATAAGGCCAACCCTAAAACAAGTTGATTTTGAAATATCTGATTGGTTCTTCAACTGACTCTATAACTTCGTACTATCTGCACAACATCCAGCAATTTTTGTACACAGAGTAAAGCCAAATCAGAATGTCTGATAATTAGTACAGCATGTTAACCACAAATGCATATGCATATGAATATTATATCTTTCTAAGACATATGTTTATAAACAGAATACACAAGACAAATAGATTACTCCAGTAGAGAGAAAAACATCAATATTCAAGTTGTATATAATTTCTTCAGAGCTAGGAGCTAGCTACCACCAGTAGAAATCTGAGATAATCACTTTAAATTATATTACAAAAAATTGCATAGCCATCAGACATTCAAAGCAATTGTGAATTAAGTCACTCAGTGTTCTGTCAATAATGATCTGTGAAATATCACAAAATACATATACAGTAATAAAAACACAAAGCCACTTAACAACTAGTGTCATAAATTACAGCCATTTTAAAGCATACATAACTTCTAACTCCAGAGATGTCAGAGTCAGCAAGGATACATTATATTAAATAATTCTCAGAAATTATCCCTTGATTACTAAATTTGGGAGCATCAAAGAATGGACGACAAGCCTCACTGGCAAGAAATATTATTCAAAAGAATGATGTCGTACTCTAGAATCTTAATATGGCACCCACTTACTAAGATTCAGTTGGTGCTGTTTAGGTCAGAATTGTATACGATAACCACTTCAAGAATTAGAACGGTTGGATCAGCATCGACAGGCATAAATACACGCACATATACTTTCATATATACAGACATCCTCTCATTTCTTTTTATTCGATGCATTTCTATCATGCAAAATGGGGGAATAAGTAATTCCACACGTAGCTTGTCATTACTTACTGCATGCAAAAAAAAAAAAATGAATTTCACTCTCTGTGGTCACTGCATCAAGTTTTCTCGGCAATACGATTTATCAAAGTTTTGACATACGAAAGTTCCAAAGTTATGGTGGAAGATGAATGATTCGAGGTGTGGCTTGAAGAGAAAGAGAAGGGATTAACAGAAGTTCTCCTTGTTCTCCCAATCCACTAACATTCCAAATATCCGTGTTGTGTCTCAGGCTGAGTTGTCCATTGACGGTGAGACCATTGGTTTTATGTGGAAAAAACTTAAAAATCATAAGAACTAACAAAAAATACACATCATTATGAGAAAGTTCTAGAACCTGCGTGGACTTTTAACTTAAATGTCTAACTAATTTACAGCAAACAAGAACACTCGATCACATGAAGATCCAACACGAGGTTTTTGAAATTGTAACCCAATCGGTCTTGATTTCCCTCCAAGAACTATTCACCGCATGATTTGACACGTAATGAATCCCATTATCGGTGGTGAAAGCCTTCTTCGGCCAGAAAAGTCATTTCACGGGTCGTTGGGATACATGTTGATGGAATATGAAAAACCTAATGAAAGGTTGTAACAAACTACAGGAACAACCTCATGCTCATCTGCAAGCAGATGCTATTTCAAGTTACCAGCTAAATATATGTGAATCGAGAGTTAAGTTCCCGTTTACACTAGACCACTCTAAGATTCGGCAACCATGAAGTTTGCACCTCATCGATGGTGAACGTAAATGTTGAATTCGCCAATCGAAATTCTCCCTCACTAAAAAATAATCGGAATCGTAAAAACCCTAAAGACGTCACGAACGGGATACAGAAAGCAAAAGCAAGTGATCCATCGAGTGCTGACATCCATACCTGCCTCAACAGGAAGCAAAAGCAGCGGGAGGAAGGGTCAACGGAGGACGGGGCGAATCAAGACGGGCGCCGGTGTGATGGCGGAAGCCAGCGGCGGTCGGCTGTGGGCCACCGGCCGGACGACGACTCGTGGGCCGTGGGAGAGGCGGCGAACGGCAGCGACCAGCGGGCGGGGGAGGGCAAGGTGGGGGAGAAGAGAAAGACAGAGCGAGAGGGGCAGGAAGGGATTAGGGCTGGAAATAATGAAACGCTCGGGAGTCTCATGCCTGATTGCATCGTTTCCTTCGCATATTTATAACAGAGAGAGGATTGGAATAACAGAGATTGGAATTGGGGGCAAAACGGGCGACGGTGTGGGTATGAGAGAGAGAAAGAGATTGAACGAGTCGGAGTAAGCCAGCGGGATGATCGGGAACCGACTCGGAACGATTCGATGTGGGCGGTTGAGCCCCTCTCCCAGCCCAAACTACCAAAGGCTCATCAGGCTCATGTTTTCCGTCGATTGGGCCCCGTCTGGGCCAAACATCATATGAGGACTCGGGTACACTGTCGGCCGAGCATCATATGGGCCCCGTCTGGGCCATGTCATCATACGAACATGTGGAACATCTATCATACCAAAAAAATTAAACAACAAATTAACATTCCAAGAGTGTAAATAAAATAGTCACAAAAATTAAGTTTATTTTTATGAATGATAATAATTTAAATCAATTTTTTTCATATTATTGTAAGATAAAGGAAGCTTGGCACCAAAAGTTGGGTGGAAAGGAGACACAGTAGGATTATATTTTGGAAGTTGGATGTATTTGTGGGAAAATATATTGAAAAAGATGATGGACTTAAACAAATAATTAAGATGGATTATAGAGAAAAAAAATAAAAGATATTAAAGCCAAAATTCTAATCCATCACCCGTCATTGCTTATCTCATCTTTGTTTTCTTCTTTATTTGTTCAATGAATTACATTCATCCTTTTATTTACAGAGGATGAAACTAAGACTCTATCTTCAAATAGAATAACATTTTTTTTATTTTAACTAAGACATTTAATATTTCTTATATAATCTTAAATTTTAATTCATGGAGTTAGTAGTCACTTACGTGCCGAAGCAGCGGATGGACAGACGCCAATGCTCGGACGGTTCTTCTCCGAGTCACCACCAACCGATGGACGGTCCAGATTAAACAGAAAATGGAATGGACGGTTCAGGAAGACACTTTATACGCAGATCCCCTGCGTCGGATTTGCTCTCCTAGCGGTACTGCCCAAGACTTTTTCCTAATGCCAAGAATACCCACACTGTTGTGCTTTTCCGTTCATTATAAATCGTATCTAAAGTAAAATGCACGCTTTATGCAATAAATGCATGGGGGCAAATACGTCATTTGGCTTCCGATAAGAATTCGCCGCGGATACGGTGCAAGGCCGCAAAAAGATGCATCCCATCCCCACCGGCCCCGAAGAGGGCCGGAGGCCGCCTCTTCACTGCTATTTATTGCCGTCATTCCCTGCCGCCTCCGCCCACGCCGTGAAGAAAGCTTCCTGATCCGTCTCAAGGTTATTCCTTTCTCCTGCGGCGACTTTGTCTTCTCCGATCGTGGCTTGATTCTCTATCTCGCTTGTGTTGTGTCTGGTTTAATGCAGCAAAGGAAGGTGGCGAAATGGCCGGAAGACCCGCGACGGGTGGGTTTGCGGGCGGTGATGCGATGATCAAAGTGGACAAGGACAGCGATGAATTCGTCATCATACAGCACCGGTTCTACACGAACATGGGTTCCACCGTGCCCCACTGTCCCTTGGTGGAGCTCCACCGTATTCTGTACTCCACGCCCACCGGAAGAGCACGTCTGGAAGCCTTCAACCGTCAGGTGGACGCCATGAAACAGAAGCATGGCGGAAACCCTAACGAGAGGTTCGCATTCTATGAGGCTTCCAAGAGGAACGTGCAACGGATCATCAACGACGGGTTTGATGTGTCTGCGGCGCCCGAGGATGGTGGCTACTTCGGCATCGCCCTGTACCTCTCCCCTGAGCCATGTGCCATCAACAGGTGATGGTAGATACCACTGCTTTGCCTCGTAGGCCATCCATTTTACCGTGCCCGGCACCTGTTCGTCACTATGCTTCGTTCGCAGCGTGATGTCTGCAACTGTTGATGAGAAAGGACTGAGGCATGTGCTGCTTTGTCGGGTGATCTTGGGCGGGGCAGAAGAAGTCGTGCGTGGCTCCGGACAATCTCGGCCCAGCTCCGGGAACTTCGACTCTGCCGTGGACAACCACAGATCTCCCACCAGATACATCATATGGTACCCTGATGTCCAGTCCCGTGTGCTGCCTTTGTACGTCCTCAGCGTGGAAGTGGACTTCCGTAACAGAGTTCTTCATCAAGCGCTTGTAAGCAGACCTACTTCACCATGGATGTCCATCGGAGACCTGCTATCCGCGCTGTCGGCGAGACTGCCTCACTCGACGATGTGCCAACTGTGGAGGTTGCACAACGATAAGATGGTATGCTGCAGCTGCACACTCTCAACACGCTCGTCTTTGCGTAGATGCTGTTGTTGAGATAGCATGGCAACTCGTGCAGGAGAAGAAGATTACCAGGGAACAAATGGTACGCAGCATCAGGGAGATCACGGGAGACCAGATGCTACTTGATGCGATGAGAACCATTTTGGGAAGGTTTGGCTGCTTTCTGTGTCGGCTCTTCTTGTCTTCTCAAACCATGCACTAATTTGAAGCCTCGCTGATGGTTTGCTCTCTTCTTCTTCTTCTTCTTCAGAAAGCAATAGCTGCCTTTCTTGCCTCACGGAATGATGAGAAAGACATTGCACTTGAGCAGTAACCTTGTTGACTTTGCACTCGAGCAGTTCAATAAAAAGTTTCCTTTTGGTTAATTGGTCCTTCAAATTCCATCTGGTTGACTCGGAGATCATTCACCGTCTGTCTCCTAATGAACATTCATGGAAAGCTCTCTACATTAAGTGTAGCTGCAGTGGGGTCGATCGTGACCCTCAATGTGGCATGAACGAAACGTCTGGTTAGCTTGGCGATGCAGATTTGGGCGACCAACCCAAAGCTCGCCCATCGGGATTGGATCGAGATGTAGGTGTAATCGAACCATAATACATTTAGCTTAGCTATGGATTCGATGCCTCTAACCCGAGCCGGCCGTAAGCTCCCCAAAAAAAAAAGGCGGCGTCTGCACATTCCAATTAGACTTTATGATGAATCCGAAGGCAATTAGTTTAACACAGCACCACAAGATCGTCAATAAAGCAAACACTTCGTACGCTTTGTCAACCCGCCCCTCCGCGCCGAAGGAACTAGGGTTTGGTCCCTGCCGCCGGTCTTCCATCTTCTCAAACCCTCGCCATGCATGGCACCGCCACAGCGGCGAAGGCATAAGGAGCAGCGGCGCTTTCCGCCTACCGGTCCTCATCCTCCCTCTCCCCCCTCTGCCTTCCCCGCGGCACTCTCCAATATGGCCGTCGCCCAGATCTGCCTCTCAACCGGCTATACTGCCGCGGAGCCCTCCGCCCTTGGCGCGCTCTCCGACGTCGCCGGTCGTTACATCCTGGCTCTGGGTCGCTCCGCCGCCCACATCGCTGCTGCAAACGGCCGGACCGACGCTAACATCCTCGACCTCGTCCGGGCGATCGAGGACCTAAGCGCCGCACACGGCTTCGCCGGCGCCGCCGACCCGACAGGGCCGCCGCTGCGGTCAGGCGCGCTTAGTGGGCTCATGGCGTTCGTGCAGTCGGTAGACGAGGTCCCCTTCCCGAGGCCCATCCGGAGGGACGGTAATCAAGAAACACCAGGGAATCAATGGACGAGCTTCGCGGCGGCGGGGCGGGAGCCGCCATTCCGGCACGTGCCGCGGTGGTTGCCGTGCTTTCCGGAGGAGCAATTGGGAGAAGAAGGGAAAGGGATCGGAACGAGGGAGGAGGTGGAGAAGGAGAGGATGGCGATGGTGGTGACGGACGGCGTCGGGGGAGGCGAAGGGAAGAAAATAGTGGAATTACCGGCCGAGAGGGGAAGGGTTAGGTTTCGACTCAGTGGTAAACAGAAGAGGAGACGGAGGGATTAGAATCGTAGATTTTGATATTTAATTTATTTTATGAGCCTATGAAAGAGAAGCAGTAGTGATTCGAACCCGTGATGCGGCGCAAAACAACCTCCTAAGAAGCACCTCTATGCTTGTGCGGAATCTGTTTGGGATTGTTTGCATCTGTCTCTCTCATCTAATAATGTGAAGTTTTTTGTTCGACGGCAGAAGAGTAGATATGAATAGCATAACGTTGATCCACTGCGCACTCGCTGTCAGCCTGTGTAAACATATCTACAGGAGGACCATGAACAACACTGTTAATGAAATTGTAGAATGGTTTATGATCAGATGTTCATGTAAAAACTCAAACTGGAGATTAAAACGAACAATAGTAAACCCACATCTCTTCAGATGCCAAATACCAAATTTGAAACTTGATAAAATCGATAACATGAGGACTATGAAGTTGTAGAATAACAACAAACTGGTGAAAAGATTGAGTGGATTCATCCTGTCCCTGAGGTAATAAAGCTTTGCCCTCCTCACTTTCTTCTTGTCTACGACTTTCATCTCCTTGATGTTCGGAGAGTATCTGCAATAGCAAACATCAGGTAATCAATTAGCAAAAACAGAATTTTCAGTTTAAGAACATTAGATAATGAAAGACAAGTAGACCATCCAAAAAAGCTCAATATGGGATACGTTATGTATGCCTAAAGTTATTCTTGTCTAGCAGTACCCATGCTGAATTTTATTAGACCAGTACATACGAACCAGAAAGATTAGATATGCCTCATACACCAATAAGAAAGTTTTAAAAAATGTTTCATGTGTCAATATGATTGGTGCACTAGTAAACTAGTATGGTGTCAAGGCACATATAACACTTGGCAGTTCCACTTCACCTCAACCATATGTTTCATTCTCAGTATCTCAATGACTAATATCTACCAATGTCATTTTTTACTACTGTACTTGATACTTGGTCATCAAAATAGTATCTCTGAACTCCCTGAGAATTGAGTTCATAATCGGTGTAACATTAAATGTTAAAAATATCAAATCAGGCTTTCTAACATGTTCACTGACATGAACAGTAATTGAAGGAAAGAACATAAAAACTATGTTCTTTCAGTGATATCAGTACACGATAGCTAAAGCCAGGAATACTGAAATAGCACATTATATCAATGGTATCTTTGACTAAAACATAAAACGAAACTCTTCCACATAGTAGTCAACTTACAAAGGGAAGACGGATTCAACCCCAACGCCAGCTACCAATCTACGCAATCTAAATGTGGTATTCAGACCTGCATTCCGCCTTGCTATGATGATGCCTTTTATGATGGATGTTCGACGCTTGTTCTCAGGCACCTCCTGTTGACACCATAGATCAGGGGAAAAAAAAAGAAAAATTCAACAACAAAAAAGTCTGTAGGTTTGCACTTTCAGCTCGACGATATACCCAGGTCTTATGTCAGGAATTTCTCTCTCAGTTTGCACTTTGTCCACTGCTTCGTTATCTAAAATCTGTAGGTTTTAGAAACTATTTAGTACTAAAAGAAGGAGACAACAAACTACTATTACTTCCTTAACAATAACAAACACAAACTTCTCCATGAAATCATCAAGATCAACAGCAAAACAAATTTATCAAGGAGACATATCATCAATAATTTAGCATCCACAAGACTTGGCTTACATTCATAATATGCTTTGCAGTTTTGTCAAGCCTTTTAAATTTGATGCGTTGAGGCTGGCTTGTTTCATGGGAGGCAACAGAACCCTCCTGTCCAGAAGACAACTCCTGCTGGCCCATGGTCATCAAGGACCTTAATAAAGGTATATTTCATGTGATCTGAGGCTTTAATGTCCAATTGTGAGATCTTATCAACTCCCTGTGAGTGTGCAGCATATTTTCCTAAGATAGGAAAATAAAATCAACTATTAAGACCAGTATTGTGATAAAGTAATAAGACACATCATATATAAGTAGCAGAAGAAAACAAATAGCTCTTTATTTCATTCAAAATGTATCCCTTGTGCAGGTTACTGGTCAAATTTTTTGACCTGCAAGAGCATGTATATGTGTAGAAAGGTATCTGCAGGACAAACAATGGGCAGTTTCATCTTTTTCTACCCTACAATAGCCTCTTTAAAAAAACTATAACTGGTGCATGATGTATTATCTTTCCAAAAAATGCTGCTTCTACATTGTAAATCATTGCATGCAACACAAGGTCAGGTTCTAGTTAATATATGACAGATTCGAAGTCTCCAATGTTGTCATATGCTACCTACTTCCGACTGCAGATTGATTAACCACAATCAGAAATAAGATCTCTTTCGCCCCAAGAATAGGAGGCTCAATAACTTCAATGGTCACTAATGCCATGCACCTCTATCTAAAATTACAGCAATCCCTCCCGGTCTTACACCCATTCTCTTATGCTCTCATCTGCATCTCCACCAGTTGACGCCAACCCAGCCCTTGCCATACAGTAACATACTCTTCCACCTAATCACCACTGTTTAACTTGCCCAAATGTTAAATACCCTTGCCTGTATGTTAGATGCCTCTTTAGTAAAAACCTCTCATGATGCATAGATTGGAAATAACACAGACTGTAAATAGTTATTCACAAGATCTTGAACCCTTTTCAGATGTGTGAAAACATTGTCAACATGATGAAAATAACACAGGGTGAGAAAGAAAATATTGTTTACATCTGAAATAACACGGAAAAAGAAAGAAGGCAAGGCAGCAATTCAATAGAACATCTCAACTTATGTTAAAAAGTTAGAGATATCCAGACTAAAAATGAAACATTATATTCCAAAAAAAATGCCATGTCCACTTATCAACGTACAATGACTAGATACAGCTCTAACACACACCAACCTAAAAATTGTTTCAGCTATTCCAAGTACAGGCAGATCACACTAGAATCCCATGTGGAATCAGTTATTTTGGTAATAAATTTTCCATTCTTGAGTATTTCTGTAGTAACTCTCTTGCAATTTTTTATTTTCCAATAGAAAAGCCAGAATATTTTAAATGACAGTTCACTTTTTAATTCAATTCAAGACTGGAAATAAAACTTCAATCAAATGTGTTTTATTTCTATTAGATAATCTACATTTATTTCTTTTGTACAGTCACAAATGCACTAAACTTCTTTGTATAAAGACCAGGAACTGTGAATTGCAACTTCTGATCTTGTTCAAACTCGGCTTGCTCGTGATTTCATTTTTCTGTCAGCCATCTCCAGACCCATTCTTCTTTTTGTTACTCTAAAGTCACATCACCATTTCAACAAGAACCTTGCAGGCGCTAATGGGCCCCCGCGTGCCTATAACGTTCCCAAAGAACGGAAAGCACAGACACTAACGACCATATCAAAATTCATATGCTTATGCACGTGATATCCGGACAAGCCACAAGGGCGTTGTCACCATCAACAATCCTTAGCATCAAAGAAATCAGACATTACCATCAATTTGTCAGCGGAAAGAAAGGAAAGAGAAGGAAATGAAATTACATGTTCTTTCTTACCTGAGAATAGAGGGCAAAGAGTTGCGAAGCAGGGGAGGCGGAAGCGCAGCGACAAGCGCCAGCGGATCGCACCACGGAAGCGACCCATCGCCTCGAAACGTCACCCACCAACATCTTCTCTTCTTCGCCGGAGACGGTAACAGAAAGGAAACGGCGAAGGGAACGAGATCGGCGGATGGAGCGTCACTCAGTGTTAGTAAGCTGGAGGCGGAGGAAGTCGCGCGGGACGCACCCCTCGTTTCTCGGGTCGGGAATTGGGAGGTAGGGTTTAGCCTCCGCACCAGCGGATCCCATTCCTGCGTTCCACTCGGGCTCGTGAATGGAGACCAGACCGCACTTCTCTTCTTATCGAGGGTCGATTGCTCGGCCACCAAACCCTTCTAATCAACAAAATTCAGCGTAATAAACTTAATTCATCGTCTATAAATTTAGAGCCAGCAAAGAGATACGATCGAATTAGAATATTTTACACCAATCAAAACTCGATAGTAAATGATATTTTTTACATTAATATAAAATTATAATAGACTTATCATCCGACTAAGTTAGAGTAACCGTTTCGAGTGGTGTTGGTAAATAAATGTGTCGTGGCTGGTGAGTCAGCACGGCTCGATTCATGGGTCGATATCGAGAGCCTTCTGCCGGCTGAGTTAGATGTCGAGATAGGTCGGGCCCTCGCAACCGGATGTTGATCAGCGTTTCTCGATCCGAGCGTCGTCAGCGTTGAGCAGCATCTCTCCGTTCCCGAGCTGGTTGGTAGCCCGCTTTCGTTCACTGGACGGTGATTCTCAGGTCGAAACGCTCGTGGCTCGGAGGTGACCGTTTGCCTGTAAAAACGACATTAATTAAGGAGTATGAGAATCAAGAGCTCATAAGTCGATCTCCCTCCCTTAGAGACGTTGACCAAATGATCCCTTATCACACGTGAAATCAAATTGACTTAATATATTATATCAAATTAAATTTTCAAATAATTATTTAATTATCCCATTCAACCCTACAAGAGGTGATATGGATAGTAATTACGATAAGACTCGGCTGATGTCAGCCGACGCCTCACGCCTCGATTGACGCGACTGCACTCGGTCAATCGAACCGGAACACCGGTCGAGACGCATTAACGCCTACTCAGGCTCGGCTCTTCATGCCACGCCAACGCACATGTCAGACGTTATCAGCCTGCCTCCTGTAGGTGGGCACATCAAACAATAATAAGCTTCTCTATAAATACCCTCTTGTTCATCAGAGAGAGGGGGTAGTGAGACACATACTGAAACACTTATTCTCCTGAAACCCCCTCCACATCATCTAACTTGATCGTCGGAGGGGTCGGGTCGAGCACCCCGACCCGACCTTTGTGCAGGTGCGAAGCCGAAGGTCCCCGTCGGTCCCGCAGGCAGAGACGACCACATCGTCTCGATCGGACACCGCCCCCGACCTCCTCAGCGGGCTCGAGGAGCGCTCCCAGGGAGATCCCCGTCTTCCGGACCCGAACCGAGCCGCGTCGGCCCCGAGACCACGACTCAAAATTGTTTACACTAACAAGAGGAGTAGGGGATATCATATTTATTAGCATAAAGAAAGTATTCTCATTAGTTAAGACAATAAAAGGTAAATTGAAAATCTATAATCACTTCGACTAGAGAAAACACAGTGAGCTGAAGCGGCGGGGTAGATCAGTGGCAACGACGAGACAAACCACGCGAGATGGGGCCGCCAGCCGTAGTCACATGGCGGCACGTGAAGTCCGTCGGCGACTCGCCACCAACCCTCCTGCAACCAACCGGCCGTCGGCTGGCGAGTTACCGTCAACCTAAGCGCCCAAGTCATCCGTAGGCCATGCATGGTCTCACCGGTGATGGAGGCGTCGCGTTCTGCATCAAAGAGGCCGTAAGCCTTTCGACGTGCAATAATAGCACAAACAAATCACACACATTGCTCTGCACTAACAGCCTTCCAAGACGCCGTGGGGTTCACGGAGCCACCGCCGGACGCGGCACGGAGGAATAAAAGAGTACGCGACACTCAGCGCCAGAAGGCATCCGCTTGTCGGCAATCAATCAAAGCCATCTCACCTTCCTTTGCCCACAGAGTCAACTATGGGCTCCACCTGTCAACTTTGATTAATGCAAAGCGGCATTTGCCATACAGTACTTACCTTATATTGTTGAGATAGAGTTGAAAGCAAAACAATTACATGCGACTCCAATGGGATCTGACAGATCCAATTGTCGCTACATTCATGCTTGCACACTGCCTTTTGACAAAAGGGCAACGATGTATTGACCATCACGCATGCGATGGGTCCCTCCTTCCTCATGCCTATCGCCACTAACTGCCAAGAAATAGGTAGTTCTCTATGAAAACGGTCTGATCTGACCACGCTCGTTACCGTCGCTGACCACTTGGCTGGCCCACATTTATATTCTGAGTGTGTTAGGCTCGAATCACTTTCCGTTGTGCGATCGAACCAACTTTGGTTGGGTGACGTGAAGTGACCCATCCGGTCATGCTTGATTACCGAACCAAAAATTGGACTAGTTTAGGCCTATTGCCATTAAACTATTATAGAGGGTTGTTGTAATGGAGGAAGGCGTCATACACTAAATCCAATTCACCGACAAATTGGGCACCATCAGATGGACCAGATGTGGACCCGAGTCAGCGTGATTCCGTAAACCGGGTCTGGTTCAATTTATGGCCTGACCGGAGAGCTAGAGAGCCGCTCGATCCACCCAAATCGGGAAGGACATCAGGACGGTTCACCGTGTTCTTTGAACCACCACAGCATTGTTAAAGAGGACGAGCGGCACAACGATTACCAGCTTCTACCATCTCGTTTATTTACTACCGTTTTGCGCTCGTAACTAACCACTAGGGAAAGAGCACCGACTGCCAGAGGATGGCAGGCAGGGGCAGCTATAAAAGGGAAGTGGAAGCTTGGGGGAAGGAAGGCAGAGGCGACGCATCATGTTTGTGATCTAGGAGGAATCAGGGTCGGCGGGGTCGCTTATTCGGGCGACGAGATCTCGTCGCGTCATCTCATGCTATAATCGAAACTCTGGTTTTGGTCGGGGCGAGGAGGGTTCTCCGATTGAAACCGGACTCTTTCTCTTCAGGTACTCGTACTGTGATTCGTGATCTTTTGGAGTTAGATTTGAGTTTACGCTGATCGCCGTCGTGAATCGCCGTCTCCGATGTTGTTAATAGATGGCATTTGCTAGTCGGTGATAAACCCTTGCCGGTCTTTTCCATATTCCCCCAAACCGTTTGAATGAGTCTGGACTCTTCAAGTCCTTATCCTTTCGCTATCTCATCAACTCATATGTGGATCCTTTTGAAAGTCGTGTTAGGAAGTTGCTGTTCTTCCTGTGATTCTTTTGCTTTTTCCTATAGGATATGTAATTGTGGAAGATGTAAGTTCCTTAGTGTTGCTCTAGTTCTATCTTCATGCGTAGGTTTTTCTTGGACTAGTGAGTAGACTAGTGTTGACTTTTGCTACCTGCATGGTTAGATTGATTTTGTCTTTGATACATATATTTTTCATATGGTACACAAAGGTCGAAAGTAAATGGATCTGTATCAGTCTGTGTCGTTAAATTAGATCCCTTTTGTCTGATGGTCACTGCTGTTATAAAGGCTATCTCTGTTTCAGTCATTAAAATCTCTGTTTAGATTCATCTTCTGCTGTTGTGCTTCCTCGTGACCGCCATGCTGACTTTATTCTTCGAGATCTTGGATTAATGCATGTGCTGTATATTCAGTTTGAATTTGAATCTTCTGGGTATTGCTGTTTCAACCCATAGTTCATTCTCTATGATTATATTCGTTGTCTGGTTAGCTAGGAGTAAAAGCTAAACAGAAACTCTTTGATTTTTTCATCATCAGATGTGAAGATAAAATTTGTTCATTAGGTATCTCTCACCAGTAAGTGAGACTTCCACAGCATCCTGAAAAATCTTTGTTGAACTATATTTGACTGTAATAGAATTGGAAGATTTTCAAGTGGTAACTGAACATAATTACCTATTGTGAAAAGTTCACAATAGTTGTAGTAATTGTATTTTGACGTAGGAGATGAAGTTCTCCACCTACTAAGTTGTTTTGGTGTTACTGGAGTTCTGCTTATTGAAATTCAGAACGTGTATAATTGGCTGAGCTAGAGGATCTTTTCCTTAAAATTTTATATTGATACATATTCCTTCTCCTTTCAAGCTTAATATTTCATTCACCTAAATATAAGCTACACTGGATTAGTGTCATGTTCATTTCATTATTCAGTATTGCAGTCGGTTTATTGTGGCTGAAAATGATTATGGTTTCCAGGGCTGCTTTGTTACACACTTTCCTATATTTGTCTGCAGCCCTTTCATTTCTAAATCAAAATGAAGAAGAAAGACAGTAAGCCGGGGGCTTATCATGATAAAAGATGTCGGGTTGTCCCCATGACTTTAATGGTAATTGCCTTGTGTGGATTTTCCTTTTATCTTGGAGGAATCTATTATTCTGAAAAGAACAGAATAGTAAAGAAGGATGCAAGACCAGCAGTTCAGTCTTCGAAAGAAACTGCAGTGGCTTCTCTTCAAATAAAGGCTGTCGAGTTTCCAGAGTGTAGCACTGATTATCAAGATTTCACACCATGCACAGACCCAAAGGTAATTTCAGCTTCTGCTTCCTAAGTTTGTTTAAATACATGATGCGATTGAAGGTCAGATGGCAGTAGGATGAGTATTTATGTGATCTATGTAAATAAGTGCTGATGAAAGAAAATGGATCATTAGTGCCACCTAAAACAAATGGGTAGCCTTGTCTGTTTCAATTTGTTCTTGGTTCAGCTGCAATGTTCCTTATATGTTATTATTTCTAGTGGCACAATTTTTTCCATTTTGGTCCTATCTTACATGATTTATTTGCATGTATAAGTGTCTCTTTCTTGTTTAATTAACAATTCATGATGCTGCAAGTGGTCATTTCTCTGATGCACACACTATTTCATTGTAGATTTTATGTTACTTTGGCATGGGTAAACAATTTTACATGTTGTCATGCATGGTCATGTTGTTACAATTATTATCATTTCTCGTGTTCCTCATTTTAAAGTAAACATTTTCTTGTGGTCTCAGAGATGGAGAAAGTATGGTAATTACAGGTTAAGCTTTATGGAGCGTCATTGTCCACCAATGAATGAGAGGAAAGAGTGCTTAGTTCCTCCTCCTGATGGTTATAAACCACCGATCAGATGGCCGAAGAGCAAGGATCAATGTTGGTACAGGTAAGCCTTTCTTTTCCTAATATCTTGGTGTCCATTTCAGCAAACAAGGCATCTGTTCGTTTTTCCAAGGATGACTCTGAATGTGTGTTGTTACTTCTGACATGACCTCTATTTCAATCTATGGTCCAGAAATGTTCCCTATGATTGGATAAACAACCAGAAAGCTAATCAACATTGGCTCAGAAAAGAAGGTGACAGGTTCTTCTTTCCAGGTGGAGGTACCATGTTTCCCAATGGAGTTAGTGTGTATGTTGACCTGATGCAAAATCTAATTCCTGGAATGAAGGATGGAACTGTCCGAACTGCAATCGATACTGGTTGTGGGGTGAGTACCGACCAACTTATGTTCTAAGTGAAATTAGAAAATCTCCATGCTTATTTGACTGCAGCATGTCTTTGCTTTTAAAATTACATGATAAAAAACATGCCTGTCTGTCATACACTTAACATCGATCTATCTGCCCTCTAAGGGAAAAATTATGAAAAAGAAAATAAATGAACTTTAAATGTTGATACTTGGGGGATAAGCATTTTGGCATTGCTTGTTATGTGCCTGAAACTAATGTAAAATAGTATTACTTCATTTGACAACTGCCAAATTGCTGAAGCTCTAATGCTTCCATGATAACCTGTTGTGTAACTTGTTTTGCTCTTTGGATTTTACACAATGTTCAACATGTCATGACATGGTAGGCACTGCCTAAAACAGTTCCCGACACGAGTATGGTGGATTAATCCTTCCCGGCATGATTACATCACTAACACAACTTGATTAGGTGTCTTATTTTCTCTTGATGTCCATCGCTTAACCTAAGAATAGGAACTTTCAACTTATGCTGGACTTCTCTTAGTTTGACTAGTGATATTGCTCTCCAAAGAGGTCAAAAACAGGAAACCATCCATAAAACCAACCCCAAAGAGTCACCACCAAATGTTGTTTTCAAACCTGAGAATTATTTTGCATATTTTACGTCAGTGCATTACTAGTTAAGGCAACTCCAGTAAGTCTACTTAGAATCTTAGATGGAAACATTTGAGTCCCCTTGGTTGTCTGAACTCTGAAGACTGTTTGCTATTGTGTTTTCTTCTGATACTCTAAGCATTAGCTCTTTCAGGTACATTTATATCAATATTGACATTGAATTTGCTTGAGATGATAATCTATTTTTCTTTTACTGATTAAGTGAGATAAACCTACTTTATATTGGTAACTGAGGCATACTGTTTGATTTTTTTTTAAAAGGTTGCAAGCTGGGGTGGCGATTTGTTAGACCGTGGTATTCTAACCGTTTCTCTTGCACCTAGAGATAATCATGAAGCTCAAGTACAGTTTGCCCTTGAACGTGGCATTCCAGCAATTTTAGGCATCATTTCTACTCAGCGTCTTCCATTCCCATCAAACTCATTTGATATGGCCCACTGCTCCAGATGTCTTATTCCATGGACAGAATTTGGTATATTTCTGCTCACTAATATAGCTAAATTATCATCGTAAATTGCTTACTTTTCTTTAGAGATATTGTCCCACAAAGTTAATTCATGACTACATAGCATACAAGTAGTCATGAATGCAATTTAAATGCTATGTAACATGACTGCAAAATTTAGTTGCTTATCAAGCGATAGCAGGTGACAATATATTCGCAACAGTATGAAAATGATGTATTTTCCACCTGCTATTACTATACTAATGCATCCATGACTATATTCATCACTAATAGCTTGCATTCTTTCTTATTGCATCACTACAAGTAAGCGATTTGATCACTTCGTATCTGAAGTCTTGCCTATTATGTCTCAGATGGGATTTACCTTCTAGAAATACACCGAATACTTCGACCTGGGGGCTTCTGGGTGCTCTCTGGACCACCTGTAAACTATGAAAACAGGTGGCGTGGGTGGAACACAACAGTGGAAGAACAGAAGGCAGATTTTGACAAATTGAAGAAGCTGCTAACTAGCATGTGCTTCAAACTATATAATAAAAAAGATGATATTGCTGTTTGGCAGAAATCTGCAGATAATAGTTGCTATGATCAACTTACTGCATCTTCTTACCCTGCGAAGTGTGACGACAGCATGGATCCAGATTCAGCATGGTACACCCCACTTCGAACTTGCTTGACGATTCCAAGCCAAACGTACAAGTTGGGGCTGACGTCTGCACCAAAATGGCCTGATCGGTTGCGTGTACCTCCAGAGCGTACTTCAACGGTCCCTGGTGGTAACTCTGGTGGATTCAAGCATGATGACAGTAAATGGAAGGTGAGGATAAAACACTACAAGACTTTGCTCCCTGCTCTTGGAAGTGACAAAATCCGCAATGTTATGGACATGAATACTTTGTACGGAGGGTTTGCAGCGGCACTTATCAGTTCTCCGCTGTGGGTAATGAATGTGGTCTCCTCTTATGGTCCTAATTCCCTTGGTGTGGTCTATGACAGGGGACTGATTGGCATGTACCACGACTGGTAAGTAACAAAGTTTGATAAAGCATCTACTTCTTTGGCATGCTTATTTAAACGGATATACATTGTAACTAGTCAGCATTTTCTCATATTTTGTTTCCGAATTCACCTGTTAGGTGTGAACCATTCTCAACTTATCCTCGAACATATGACCTCCTACATCTTGATGGCCTATTTACTGCAGAAAGCCACAGGTGAAATAACTTGACTTATGTTTCTGTCACTTTGATTTTTCTTTCTATTTCTGATCGTTGCAATGAAGCTTGTCTTAGAAAACTTTCAAAAAACGTGTTGTAGAAATGGATACATGTAAACATGTTCTAGTATTTATTTTTTATGGTGACCTGCTAAACATAACTATTTTTTCACCAATGATCTATGTATTGATATATAGTAAAACTCTGCTCAAATTTAGCTTTTAGTATGGACGTCAATGACTTCAGTTATAACAAATTGTTCTTCAAAGTTGGGTCATATTAACCGGTGCAGGTCTGGGCTACTGAGTTATCTTTATCAAGTATATTTGCCTAATGGCATTCTTAACTCTCTTCTGCTGGTTAGCTTTAGTTGGTGAATTTGTTTCTTGCACCGAATTGTTTTAAATTAATGACATGCCATCACTATTGTCTTTTTCCTTGAAAGTTCACAAATTTCTAGTTTTTGCTGTCTTTGCAACTTGATCTGTGTCAGCATTTGCACTTTTGTATATGCGTACTTCTCTCTCTCCCGCTGCTGATTTCTAACTTCATAGATCAGCTTGCAGAAAACATGTCCTGACTTTATTTCTATTTTGGCAGATGTGAGATGAAATATGTGCTCCTTGAGATGGATCGGATCCTGCGTCCAGATGGGTATGCAATAATCCATGAATCAAGCTATTTTCTAGACGCTATAGCTACCATTGCCAAAGGGATGAGATGGAACTGCAATAAACACAGTACAGAATACAATTTAGATAAGGAGAAAGTGCTAATATGCCAGAAGAAGCTGTGGTATGCAAAGCAGAGTCAACAATGAGAAAATAAAGCCCGGTGAGGATTTTGGTAAAATCCTGGAAGTCGAACCGGCTAGGATATGAATATCAACACTTTTTTCTTTTTCTGGGTACATAACATAGGTATTCAGTATGATGGTGACTTCAAGAATAGGCCAGCCTGCAACTTCTTCCCACCCACCTCTTCTCTCTTCTGCAATTTCAGTTCCTCATATATTCTTTCTCAAAGTGAAAAAACCAACAGTAAGTAATGGAAGTTGCAGTGGATATGGTTTCAGGTTCCTCCTATTGGTATGGGTTATGTGGGCAGCTATAGGAGCGCAAATAAAAGGGAAATGTCCATTCTTTACAGAGTTTAAATGCTTTTCAGGCATTTTTTTAAATAAGGTGTATCCATATGTTGGGATTGTGAACATCATGAAAACTGATATAGAAATTGGATGTATTAGGCAATAAAAGTTTTTCAGCATTTGCAGGTTGTATCGGTTGCTTTTCTTTTGTTTTCAGCGGTCCATCCGTTGTCAGATCTCTTCTGACTCTGAAAGACCAGAAGATGCATCAATTGCAAGGCTTTTTTGAAGCATGTGGAAAACAAAGGTCTGAGCTTTGGCAGTATGGCTTTCTTCCGTTTCCTTCAATCATGGAATGTCGTTTCGTCCGAACTGATCTGAAATGGACGGTATGATTCCATCCTAAGCGTGAATCGTGGACTGGTTTGGCATGTCTATTCAAAAAAAAAAAAAAGACACTATTTATTTAACATTGGGTTAGGGTTCGATTCACGAGCCTTCTTTTCACGAGTTGCCTATCGTCGTCATACACTTTCCTCCGCCTCTTTGGTTTGTTTGTTTCTCTTTCTTCTTTTTCTTCCTATTCGTTTTTATTTTGTTCTTCTCATTTTCTGTGGTACATTATTACTTCCTCTGTCTTTTTCCTCTTTCTTCGTTGTTTCTTCTTCCTTCCTCTTTCTCCTTTTTCTTGCTACGCCTTCTTTTGTTATTCTAATTTTTCCAGACGGTGGTATGCCTTGTTATTTTTTTTCTTCTCATTTTTTTTAGACGATATGCATTCTTATTTTTTTTATTCTCATTTTTTCTAGACGATATGTACCTATGGATCATGTGTCATTGTTATCAACCGGCACGTATAGATTCGACAATGGTCGATACCATACGGCAATGTTGGCTTCATTGTTCGTATCCCTTTCATGCTTATATTTATGATTCGTGCGAGAGAGAGAGAGAGAGAGAGAGAGAGAGAGACAGAATTTTCTAGTGAACTCTGGATTCTAGAGAGAGATTTTTCGAGTGAACTCTGGATTCTCTAGAACTTGACCGTGGGATATGTGGATGCCTAATGTAATGTGCAAAGACTGGGTAACATAGATAGCGTTGGGATTTGCTGCGCCTTTGACTTGGAAAAAAGGAGAAATATAAATTGAGAAAAGGCAGAACGATTAGTAGATAAACACCCACCAGAAATGACATTAGATAGGATAAACCACCATGTTTTACAACGACAAGCAGCGACTGCTTTGTCTGGGCCAAAAAGGGTATGGCATATTATATCTTTCTCCAATTGCTTTTCTTTCTGTTTTCTTTCTTATCCTTGATGTTTTGGTATGGAATCCCCCCGACCGGTTAGTTCTAGAGGTACTGGGCTTGGATTCTTTCTCGGTTCTCCTCCCACCACAGCTTGGCGTGCACCTCCCCGAACCTCTCTCGGCTGCACGACCACCAAACCCGTGAGATGCGCAGGGCGTGAGATTGTTGATGTAAACACATGTACTGATGTATGTTTACCTGAATCGGACTCGACGAAGCTCCCGGGTGCCATCGGCGAGCTCGCGGATGGTGATGTACACACCCGGCTCGTCTTGCTCCACCCACTCGGTTATCTCGATATCGCTGGCGTTGCTGACGGAGACGGAGGCCTCGTCTCTGGACGAGGTCGTGGTCCGCGACGCCTCGACCGAAGATGTCTCCCCCTTGATGCCGGAAGCCCCTGCAGTCGATGAGGCGCCGGCGGCGGCGGCGGCGGCAGCAGCAGATCGAAGGTAGTGCGGGAGGATGTGCTCGGAGGGATCCGGCACCGAGGGAGAGTAGACCCTTTTTCCGGAGGTAGGAGGAGGAGGCGGTGGCGGCGGCGGCGGCGGAGGTCTGTAATTGTACCGAGTGGTGAGCCGTTCTTTGGCGACGGGAGGCGCGACGGGGCTCTCCCTGGTCGACCCGACCCTCGAGCAGAACGATTCCCTCTGAATACGATGGGTCCCGCATGTGAGTCCCACATATTTTTTTGTCTTTTACCGTGAGCACACTTGAGGCGTAAAGGCGATCGAAATAGCAGTTTGGGGGGAGGGGAGGGGAGGGGGAGAAGGAAGAGGTGAGCCACTGACCTCGCCTCCATCGTCGGATCTGGGAGGAGTAGGAAGTGCCTGGCGGTTGAACCGCTGCACGTTGTACAGCTCCATGATCCTGTCGTAGTTCTCTCCCCACCACCTCTGCGCTTGCCACTTGTTGAACATCTCCCGGCTGTCCAAGAAACAACCACCACCGTCTCAGAGACCCCCGTCACCAATCGAAGCAAGTGATCCAGCCATCGGATAGCGTCAAACCTGAACCGGATTCGCTTGAGATCGTTGCCAGCCCCACCAGGGAGCGAGACGAAGGTTATGTGGACCCCGGGTTCCACCTGGGCCATCCACTCCTTGGGATCGTTGTCGTCTTCCAGCACCACGTCCTCCGACGCCACCATCCCGCCGCCGGGACCGGGAGCCCACTTGGCTCTGCACCTCGCCTCCTCATTGACGCTCATGAAGTCCCATGCGGGAGTCGAGTTCGAGCTCGCGGCGTGCAGCTGACCGTAGCGGCCCCCGATGTCGGAGCCTGCGTCGTCGATGTTGTAGGAGCCGTGCGGCTGATGCCGGACGCTCTTGCTTCTGAACGACGAGCTTCCGCCTTTGCACTGACGATGCGATCCAGAAAACTTCAACACCATGTCCTTTATCTGTGAATTTTGGATCATGGAGTTGAGGTACAGCGTAGCCATGGACAACCAATAAGTGGTTCGAGGAGAAGATGAACCGATGGTCACGATTTCCACCGTCCATCTGCTCCTTTTTGTTTTGGATATCCATCCAATACCGAACAGGGTTTTTAAAGATTTGATTGGATGATCACTGATCTCAAAGGCTTAAACTATTCGGAAAAGATGCTTAATTACCTCTATCGCGAGTACACAGTAAGTACGAAACCTTCTCATATCATCTTAAAGATTTGATAGGCGATCAGTAATCCTAAAAACCTAAACCATTAGAAAAAATCTAATATATACTTTTTATTTATTTTTTTGAACTTTGAACGGGTTAATAGTATTATTCAATGGCTAAAGACAGCGATGCCAGGAGCGTGCCTTTTCCTAAAGGTGCACATGAAGTTTGATTACCGAGCCACCCACTAAACATCGTGACCTTACTCTAATCAATTCCTTAAGCACTACACATTAATGATCAAAACCTCACACGGTGTGGCGTGAGTAGAATGGAATAAGTTGGACCTCCACGTTCTGTGGAGATCGCTTATTTGCCAAGTTAAATGGTCACCATAAAGAGGCCATCACCATACAAGTAGCCCCACGGTAGAGGAGTGCAAACTGTGCGGAGGAGGAGGACCACCGCCGTTGCTTCTCCTCCACTTTATTCCTTTCGTGGCGCATACAAGCCTCTCGTCCTTGTTACATCCAACGGACCTCTTTCCATCGGAGAGCTCTTCTTTTAAAAAAGACCCGAACCTATGCACCCCACCCTCGAAAGAGAAGAACAAAACCACACAGTGCGTACAGTGAGCGGGCGAGCCTCAAAAGAAGGCGAAATCACCCTCAAGCCCACTCTTTTTGGACAAACCTCGTCTCTCTATCTCTCTCTCCCTCTCCCTGTCTATGGATCCGCGCGCACTCACTTCACAGCGGCAGTATTAGCCCCCCTGCTGTAGGAAAGAAAGAGACGGTGGGCCTTCCGCTGTCCTATCCCCCTTGACCAACCTTTATCCTATAATTTGGACCGATGGGGCTCACAGTTATTTCCGCTGCCCGGACACCCATTAACTCGGGTATCTTTTTATGTGCATCTCTCGTTCTTTCAAGGCAAAGTTGCAGTAGCTAGGCCTCGTAGTAGAAGTGGAGTGACAGCTTTGGTTTGCAGTAGACGGGGTCAGGTCGGTCGTTTTCACTCCTTTGGGTGCTGCCCTCTCCCACAGTTCAAAGACACCGGTGTCAATGCACCTGTCCTAGCGCCAGAACCTCCCTTTCTCAGCCCAGTGCAAATACTATCCTATCTTCTAAACCCATTCGACTAGCGATTTGTGAATGGCGTTGCAATTTGGCCAATAATTAATGCCGAGAATGAAACGAGGAATGCTCACCGAGAGGTAAGCGGAAGGGGGCGGAAGCTGAGACTGACCTGAGAGGTGAGGCTTTTGACGGCCTCTTTGCCGCTCGGGGTGGTCGCCGCACGCGCGGTATCCTCTCCGCCATCTTCCAGATCGTGCTTGGAGCAGGCGATGCAGGCCAGCATCTCGTCCGTGCGTCGTCGTCGTCCTTTCCGATCCTACCACACCTGCAACACGAGAGTCATATTCACCAGACTGCCATTCCCAGGAGACGCCTAACAAAGCTACGTTGCTCTCGGAACACCCCCCGATCCCAATTTAATGATGTCGGGGCGGCTTTTCGGTCTTTTCACAGCTTCTACAGCGAATAAATACCAACGATTTCGCTGACAGGTCCTCGGTTGCCATCCCATATGGTTATTATATAAACTATAGGTTGCTGTTGCAACAGCGTTGAGGAGGAGCCGACTTTAATCGTACAGCCAATGGAATCAAGCGGATAATAACGATGCACGGGAGCGATGCAGGGAGGGGGGGGAAGGTTCTGATGGGAACATAACAGCAGAGGGGTAATTAGTGTGCGCACGCGACATCCGAGGAACGAAGCTTTAATAGGTAACGCTCGAGCAGAGCAGAGCAGAGCAGAGCAGAGGGGGGGGCGGAGATGTGGAGGAAGGGACCCAGCATTTTGGAATCTCTCTGTTTTAGCCTATAGCGGCTATGATTTGGTACCTGTGAACCCATCCCCCTCCCCTGTGTCTACACTGTCCCCCACCCCCCTCGCCTCCCTCCTATCTCTCTCAACACATTCCATGGAGACTTGCAGACAACAGAGAGGAGACACACAGGAGAAGATTTGCACGGAGAAAAGTGGCATCAGAAGAAGTTGTTACCATCAATGCCTTTCGTGTGTCTCTCATTTTTCCGTCCCTCGCTTTTCCCCTTTGATATATTGCCAGAGCAACAAAGCTTTCTCAAACGTGAAGAAAAGAAAAGAAAAAAAAAAAAAAAGGATAAGAAGGCAAGTGTTCCAAGTACCTGACCACGTTTTAAATCCGTGTTTCTGCTGCTGTTCCGCTTTCCTTTCCTGCCGGCAATCTGCAATCTGACGACAATCGAAAGAAGACACCTCCGGTTTTTCTTCCTGAAGAAACGAGGGTTGGGATGAACAAGATCATACGGACGCATCTTTAAAGGAGCAATTGAAATTAATGTTCACTCGGAACCAAAGATCATCAGAAAACCACAGTATTCAGATCAACGAACCATCGTGGCTTTTCTTACCAAAATCAGCTCATATTCGCTCCAAGAACTCAACCACGATGCTTCCCGTGATCGTTCCCGACAAGGAAAAGCGATCACCACCCTCTCCAGCTTCTCAATTCCAGCAAGAAGGGAGAAATCACCGCGAGACTGCCGCCAGATGGTGGTGGGCTTCTGGTTCGACTCGAAGAAGAAGAAGGGAGGGCGAGTCGTCTGTTTCCGTCGTGGC